>NW_019416496.1:1979969-1982581 GCF_000390285.2 Anoplophora glabripennis | reverse complement strand
TACTATTAAATGTAATTTATTATCAAATACAATCTCAGTTAGATATACTTGACCAGCAAATAATAACGTTTATTTACGGAGTACTGATAGAAAAACTGAGTCAGTTTGACATACAGGGTGTTTAAAAAATTTATAGCTCATAAATCTATATCAATAAGACTTAAATAATTTCGCTATAACTCTACTGAACATTAGCTTTTTACTTTGATCTCAAACGTCATTTTTATGTGGTTACAATTCCCTTTTTAAAATATGTTATTTTATGGTTTCCTTGTTGTTCTAGTTTTGTAATATTATATTTTTGAACTTTTGAACTTAACTAGATTTTGAACTTTATAAAGAAGATAAAAAAATAACTTACTTTACTGTCCTCGTGTAATGGAAAATGCTAGCCATCTCACTCTTTGGTACTGGTTTGATGTTCTCTCTCTTTCGCTGATGTTGATTTACGTCGAGATTTTTTTAATCCAGCTGGTTAATAAAAAAACATTTTTGTTTTTACATTCTTAGTACTATTAAAATGTAATTTATCTATTGTTTTATCAAATACAATGTCAATTGATCAGACTTGATCAGAAAATAATAAAGTTTATTTACTGAGTACTGATAGAAAAACTGGGTCAGTTTGACATATAGGGTGTTAAAAAATGTTATTGCTCATAAATCTATATTAGTAAGAAAGACTTAAATTATTTATCTATAACTCTACTGAATATTAGTTTTTTCCTTTAATCTCAAACGTCATTTTTATTTACCTAGCTACAATTCCCTTTTAAAAAATATGTTATTTTATGGGTTTTCTGATTGTTCTGGGTTTATAATATTATATTTTTGACCTTTTGAACTTACCTAGATTTTTTAACTTTGTAAAGAAAAAATTTTGAGAAAATTGATTGCATGATAAAAAAATAACTTACATTACTGACTTGTGTAATGGAAAATGCTATCCATCTCACTCTTTGGTACTGGTTTGATGTTCTCTCTTGCTGATGTTGATTTACGTATATATTTTTTAATCCAGCTGGTTAATAAAAAAAAAAGATTTTTGCTTTTTTTTTCATAGATTAAATTTTAGAAATAGCTAGAAAAATTTCTTTCCGTTACTGAAATTTCATTTTTCTATTTTTTGATAATTAAAATTTTTTTGCTTATCCTGTATATCAAAACAGTATATATATTTATCAAACTACGTTATAGAACAAAGCTAATTTAACTTATGATTCATAAGAATTATCTGCTAATATATATTGTATGATATACATTTTATTTTTTTGGCTGACTTTTAAAAAACTGTAGGTATAGCTCAGAAAATTGAAATAGAACAAAATATTTATAATAAACTAATAGAACTGTTATTCTTTTTAAATATTATATTACTTTAAAAACTTACCTATCGGCTTGCAATTGCAGGAACCACTTATACACTGAACACTAGGTATTACATTTATATTTATTTTTTAAAAATTATCTAGATTCAAATGTATTGATCTAATATTTTTTATAGTAGCTGTTAATAGTAATGAACTATTACTAGTTATTGTTTGCAATTGAATGGCCACCGAACCCGAAAGATGTGCTCGAACTAACGAGCAACGTAGGCCCGAACGGTCCACTTATCGCATCATTGTAATGTAAACATATCTGAAACGAACTAAGAATCTGCAAATTTAACAAAAAATGAACAGAAACGTAACGAATATTTTTTGTTATGGCTAATCATATATTAACTATCCAAAATACTGAATCATTTTCCTGGATGAAAATTATCTTTCTTTAATATTACCTTAGATATATAATATACATTTGATGCATACAGGGTAACTTTTTATAACTTATTAAAATAACTAATTATTTTTTAGAATATTTTTCTTGATATTGTTGCATATTTAAAGATTAAATGAATGATTCGTTTATAAGTTAAAATCATCCGATTATCATATAAAGATACTAATGTACATATCACCACCTGATTTTACGAATTATTAGGATATAAATTTATTTACACAGTCAATCATCCTCTTAACTATCTATATATTTAATTTTTAATATCTAAAATGTATATAATTTAACAAAAAATGGACAAAAACGTAACGAATATTTTTTGTTATGGCTAATCATATATTAACTATCCAAAATACTGAATCATTTTCCTGGATGAAAATTATCTTTCTTTAATATTACCTTAGATATATAATATACATTTGATGCATACAGGGTAACTTTTTATAACTTATTAAAATAACTAATTATTTTTTAGAATATTTTTCTTGATATTGTTGCATATTTAAAGATTAAATGAATGATTCGTTTATAAGTTAAAATCATCCGATTATCATATAAAGATACTAATGTACATATCACCACCTGATTTTACGAATTATTAGGATATAAATTTATTTACACAGTCAATCATCCTCTTAACTATCTATATATTTAATTTTTAATATCTAAAATGTATATAATTTAACAAAAAATGGACAAAAACGTAACGAATATTTTTTGTTATGGCTAATCATATATTAACTATCCAAAATACTGAATCATTTTCCTGGATGAAAATTATCTTTCTTTAATATTACCTTAGATATATAATATACATTTGATGCATACAG
>NW_019416496.1:1910153-1976927 GCF_000390285.2 Anoplophora glabripennis | reverse complement strand
TGTGATAAAACACGTACAGAAGTTCTTGGCGCATTTTCCATTATTTGTTGGACATTTTCTTTTAATTCTTCAGTCCGCTTTTTAGGTCGGCCGCTTCCTTCTTTTCTTGTTACACTGCCCGTTTCACGAAAAACATTAACACAACGCTGAACTGCACTTTGAAAAATTTTGTACTCAACAACGCCGGGAAATTGATTTTGAAATTCTATGAAACATTCCTCAATAGAATACTTCCATATTCCATCAATCTTGCGTCCATTTCTAAAGTAGGACTCTATGATAAACACTTTTTGTTCTTGAGAAAACACCATTTTAAACGCTTTTTAAAACGAAAATATTCAAATTGATAGCGGCGATATAGCGCTTTGACAGATGACGTTTAAGTTCATTTGCTATACGCTACGCTCTACGTCCAAATTTTCAGATCCAACTTGACCACGTTTTTATTTGAACGCTCGTTACTTTGTTGTTAATTGTTCTATGTAATCTTATGATTGTGATGGTTATAGATGTTTAATGATAATAATTCTTTGTATGTTTGGCCGCCATTGCTTTATGCTCCAGGGCATATATTTTTCTAAGGTAAAATTGTTACAATTATTATTAGCGATTGCTCATTATTTATTACATGTTAAAATATGTATATATTGTCGTGACTGCCCAGATATTGCAATAACAACTCCTTTGTTTCACGTTTAACTTGTTTTGTCATGATTACATTGTCCGAAAAACAAATAATAAAGCATTTCTTGTGCTCACTTTATGTCATAAACTATTTAGATACAAAAACAACTAATGATCGAAACTCTACAACGCCTTTGAGCTTGGGAAAAATGAATTGAAAATAGCATCTTTTTAGATAAAAAATTCCGTCAACGCCAAACCAATTAAGCTTTCGGGTTGAAATTTTTACCACTTATTAAGGGTGTAAAAAGCTTCAAAAATCCTGAATTACAAGGGTCTGCGATGAAAATTGCATTAATTATTAGCAATTGAAAAAAACGGCCACTTTCGACCATTTTTGAGCTCTTGCGTATAAACAAATTATCGGAATTTAATCGGGTTTGTCTCATTTTATAGGCTTATACCTACCTTTTTTGTATAAACTTTTTTTCGCTATGAATAATACCTAGTTTTTTTACGCGAGTCAAAAAACCACATTTCCATAACTTTGACAATTGTTTAAACAAAGTTTCCCAACTAATAATAATAATTTAAATATTAAAATGTAAATTTTTTTCAAAGTATTGGACGGAATTATAAAATTTAATGTCTATTATACAGAGAATTGTTAGAGCTTTCAAAAGAAATATTGCTCAATCCCCAATGCCATTTAAATATTTTGGGGTGATTGCTTGGGGGTGAAATTGGCGGAGTCAAAAATACCAGCAAAGAATGTTCCCCTGTAATCTAAAATCGACGGGTCTGAGCGTTTTTCTACAGTCTTGACGCAGTTCATGAAAATGGCTCGTTTTCATTTGGCCACCCTGTATAATTCTGACACTATTTTCTAATTTCTATTGTTTATTAGGTTGCTATCGTTATGATAGACACCGCGCCTAAACCATCTTGTTTCAAACACGATTCGAACGAATCCAAATATAAATT
The DNA here is from genome assembly GCF_000390285.2 of Anoplophora glabripennis. Taxonomy (NCBI): domain Eukaryota; kingdom Metazoa; phylum Arthropoda; class Insecta; order Coleoptera; family Cerambycidae; genus Anoplophora; species Anoplophora glabripennis. The sequence continues at coordinate 1,975,319 of NW_019416496.1, read as the reverse complement.
AAATTGTTGTATATACAGGGTCGGAAAGTCCCCATGGTTCATCGGCCGTTACGTGAGAGCGATAAAGAAAGTCATAGAAATCCATGCGATAGAGAAAGATGGCTATAATGAAGGCGTCTAATAGTCACCGCCCATTTCGCCCTTCCACAAATAAGATCCACTTCTTATTGCGCGTATGTTAGTTTTATACAAGTATGTTTTAAATAAAGTTAAACTCTTCCCATTGACATAAAATTATTTTCAAAACATTAACTTTTTTGCCGCAATACTCGCCTCGAAAATCATGCAAAAATTGAGTTTAGCATTCACTCTGTATATTCACACCGCCCAGTATCGTTTGGTAACATTTTTTCCCTCCCATCAAAGCAAGAGTTAAGAGTTTGTTTTGATGTCTCTGAAAATATCTTTTAATTGTAAGACTCTTTATCGATTATTAACAGTTGAAAATCACTTATTTATTCAATAAAAGTTATGTATTTTGCGGAATGAATTAAATATACATAGCTTATGCGATCACAATGAAGTCGTCTTCAACAGTATCTTAACCTTTTCCCGTACCCCACGTTCTCTCGTAGATTCCCCGATTAATTTCCTCAAATGTATTTAGATTCGTCGCTTTATACGCACGAGAAACACTGTTTTCCGTTCCCCCGATTCTTCCTTTTGACGCTGAGACAAAGAAATTCCCCTTATTCGATCGACATGCATTTCAAATAACGCGAAAAATAAGGCTGGGAACCCGGGGCGCAGATTTTAATCCGAATCGAGAGATATTACACAGCGGAATGGGATTTAAATGTTCCATTCACGGAAATCATCCCGAAGATGATAAAGCTTTCAAGTTAAGTACTTGCTGGATATTCATAGCCTACTTCAGGAAGAATATGCAGACGCGAGAAGTTCTGTTGTGGGCCGCAGACGACTCCACGGAATATGGGCGTATCGGAAATACTGTGTACGTACAATACGACGCGCCCTCTACAGGGAAATCAGGTGAGATTCACTGACAAAGGGCTCTCGCATAAAGCGACCCCTGCTGCACGCAAATAATGTCGTAAATATTGAACCCGAATCAATCATTTGTTCTATTAAATTCCTGTTTGAATACCGACAATCCACTGAGTAATGAACTACCAGATTTGCAATAAATATATCTGCTATTGTTTGCTCGGAGCTTCTTTGTTTCCGATGAACCAGTAGAATAATGCGAAATACGTATCCGATTTTGTTATTAATTGGTTTGGGATTCAACAAAGGATTATGCATCTTTTGAGGGACATGTGAACAACGAACAATGGGGCAAAATACATTTTTTTTATTAGACTGTCGCGTTGCTGCTGCTGCTACACTTAGATTTGTCGTCACTGCGTCCTCTTCATAGAGTATTAAAACAAGTGCAAAAAATTTAAAAGCACAAATTTCTGCAAACAATAAGAAAAAATCAATTCAAATTCAACTCTACCACGCTCCTGTCATATCATAGAACTGATCAGGCTCGTGACTACGGAGCTATAGTTTTCATTTTGTGCGCATCATTCGCGGTTTTGTTGCTGTTTTATGTTGTTTTGGATTAATTTAAGATGTCTGGCAACGATTCAGTGGATCTAGTGGCTGAATAAGCTGTGTAAAAACGTAAATATTTGAAATTATTCAATTTTCGTGGTTGAAAACAGTGTTGCATTGTCGAAACCAAGACAGTTTCATAAACAAAATTTGGACAAGACATAACTAATACAATTGAAAACATCGCCTTGATGTTAAAAATGCTGTCACCGGTGTTCTGAGTGGTGAAAATTCGAAATATTTTAAAAAGAAGTAAAGTGGGGAAAACCCATATAAATAGAAATAATTATAGTGGAAAATAGTAATATAATTAAAGTTAGTCTACCAGTATAAAGAAAAATTAAAGTTGTGTCAAAAAAAGGATTCAAAAGTCCATTCTCTTCAAAAAAGGACTCCAATACGATATCCAGGACAGACCAGGACGAAATTCCGGATAGTTACCAGTAAGCGGTAGTTCCAAATATATAACAAATTCAGGAAAAACGAAGACTCCAGGACGAAATTCCAGACGCATAAAAGTAAGCAGCAGGTTCCGGCTATCGATTAACTGCAGGAAGATGAGGATTCCAGAACTATATCCAGGCCTAGTATAAGAGGGCAAGCAGTTTGACAATAAAAATCAACAAGACATACGTAGAGGTAACTTTCTGCACAAAGAATTACAAAATCTTATAAGATAAAGCTAGCTAGCAAAAGAGATTGATAAATACAATCTCAAAAGTCTTAAAAAACCTATAGGAATAATAATAACAAAATTTAAAGTAGCCTTCCCTGAAAATAATTTTGAAATAAATACATAAATAATTCTTCATCCCTGATAAATATTAAATAAATTTATCTTCACTATACGAACAATTATAAAATTTGGCCATATTAAAATTTTGATAGATATTAAGTATAAAAGTAAGCATAGTGAGACATTGAGAAAGAAATTTTAAGATTAAATTTTATCGCCTTAAGTATAGGCAACCAACAACCAACAAATCTATTTGAATACCGCTATATAAAAAATTTCTCAAGGTGTCACAAAAGTGCTATAAGATAATTCCAAGTATTCCTGAAATAGTGCCTGACATTTCACAGTTATAATTGATTGTTATAAAAAAAAATAAACTAATAAATAAATTAATTTCTGAATAACATCTTTTGTTTAGTGTGGTGTGTTGTTTCGTTTTCTGCAGAGTTCTAAACCTCACTAGAACTCACTACTGTGAAGGGTCAAAAGCTAGCCAGGGTATAATTGACAACTTAAATTAATAATATTGGCGCATAGACATAAATATTTCTACTCATAACAATTTTTACGAAATAGCAAGTTTAACACGCTGTATCTTGCAAACGAAGCATAATCGTCTGAATTTATTGTACATACTTAATTAACACCCTGTATAATAAAGTGACATTTCATGTGGTAATGTGCCACTTTAGTAAACGATTTTGAATTTAATAAAATAGAATATTATCAGTCAAAATGCGAAAAAATTTATTATGTGGTGAGATCGTTACAAAATGCTATCTAGCGATTTCATGACCAACAAATTTCCCCACATTTTCAAGCTGGAACTTTTAATGAACAGTATTTGTTACCAAGGATCAATATTATTGGAGTATCAATCAGTTTATTAAATCTACCCGTACTTTCCCACACAATAACACTATTTTCCCCTCTGTTTCAGGTACCCGGCTATACGTCGGAGTGGATCACCACCGTTGAGGACCAACTAGAAAAGAAGACTGGAAGGCTGGAGCTGTCCGGCGTTGGAGGCAGCTGGGGTGCCCTGAGGCTCCGTTGCGAGGCCACCCTCTTCAGATTATATCGTGCCAACAGCTTGGAGGTGGAGGTCCGACCCGACACACCCCAGCCGGCTTCTGTCCTCCTGATGACACCCAGCAATAGCGGTGAGTCTAGCATCTTCAGTGGCGTAACGTTTTTAAAGGGTCATTTTTAAAAATCAAACAAATATTTTTGAAAGAAATATATGGTATATAGATAAAGTATTGTACATAATACTTTCAGTAAGTCGTTTTACTATTTTCAATCTCGTGCCAATCTTATTATGTCCTATGCTATAATAGTAATACCTAATGTATAATGAAGCTGTCTTCGAGTAATTTCCCTGAGCGCAAATAATTTTTAAATTGCTTTACGAATAAAACTTCAAGAAACCAATAAGCGATGAATCGAACAGCTTCTCGTTTAATAGAGCTTGATGTTCGAGGCGCTAAAGCCGAATGCACACTGATTCGACTAATCCCAGCATCTAAGAGAATTGTTTTCGATGAATTGAAAATAAAATGGAAATGTTTGTAGAATAAATCAAGACACGTTTGGAGTAAAGGGTGTTATATTTAAACAATTATTGGGCTCATTGTCACACGCTGATTTTAGACTCGTTGATGCTGACTTCTTCAAAAAAGGATCTGTTGCACCATTCATCCGAATGTTACCTAAGAATTAGGAAAATAAAGAACATATGGTAACAACCTACATTATGTACTCTAGCTACAAGGATGTATTGATAAGTTACGTTAAGTTGACGAGTTTCATTTGTGCGAACTAGCACTATTATTAAGGTCTCTTCTTGATCTGCACACTTGCGGACAAGATGACTTTGACCAAGCTATACCGTCTATAGATTCTCAAGGAAGATAGTGGCACCTTTTCTAATATGAATTACAACAACGGTGTTCTCTGAATCCTATAGCATCCTGTGTACATACGACAAAATATACATTGGACAAACAGAAATATAGTTAGCAAGAGGTTAAGGAAACAATGTTTAACTTAAGAATTACAACTATATGGGGAAGTGGATTGGAACTCTCCTTCCTCTGATTGGGAATTTAGAACTCTTCGTCATCTGATTGGGGATCTAGAACTCTCCGGTCATTGACTGTGGTGGTGGGGTAAAAAAGATCTGAATGGTGATTGCATCACTTGTTAGTTCTTTCACAAAATTTTGCGTCAAAATACGCTCTTATGATATACAGTGTGTCCAAGGTAAGGATGGGATAGCATTAGGATTTAGGAAACAGTAAGAGAGACGTGGTGGCTCAAATTAGAAAAATGTTGTGTTTTTTTATACCCAACAATATGCCGGTTTGGAATAGCTTCTAATTTTGATAAAATCACGCATTTAAGGTAATTTGCTTGTGATTTACATTGTCTGACCATTGACAACTGCTAAGGAAACCTACAAACCAAGCCAAAAATTGTGAAGTAATAAAAAATATTTGTTTCAAACACACAATACTCCTAGTACAACAGCTAGGATCGTTTGTGACGTTTGTAAGTTTAACCTATATAGACAGACAGATATAACAGACATAGGTTTGTTTGGGACTTATTAATGGTCCTCATCAATATGTCTTTAGATGGATCCAGCTGCTTTATTGTCGTTACTCACAAGGAGATGTGTATACACAGACCGTAAGTGGCTCCATCTATGGTGCTACTTCCCACCTACGCCATTCTGTGACCTACAATTTTCTTTCAAGAAAATATAAGTTTGATAATATACTACATTTGTCTTGAATAATTCCTACATTAATACTAAATTTTATATATGTACTTATATATTTTAAAGAACTGGTAGTTTTGAAACAAATATGTCTGCAGTTTATGATGAACTGTAAGAGATATTGTAGCCAAAGTCCGAGATAATACATTTCAAAACTATAAAAGATTTGAATAAAATTATATATTATGTATATTTACAAATAATATAAATTCTAAGAAAAATTATAGATCACAGCAAATATTTCACATAGTTTGACGAAAGTATATACATTTGAATAGAATAAAATAACATGTATCCTTTTTTTCAGTGTAGGATTCAACTGGAGAAATGAACTAAATAATTACATCGAACGGTGTATAACAAGCTTAACGTCCCGTTCCTCTACAAAAAAAATATTTCCGCGTGAGCGGAAATTTAAATTTAATATTTCACTGACTTTCGTCATCAGGGGTTATTTATTCGGTTCGGTTGACGGCGTGTTTTTCTCCTGTTTCGAACAGGGCGGAGTAGGATCCCCTTTTTTATCACATTGTTTCTTTGGTAAATACAAGTTTGAGCCGATTTACCCCGTTTTACTCTCAATTTATTTTACGGCATCGGAAAATCGGGCTGATTCTAATTTATCTTGGGGTCCCTGTATCCCGTCCGGCCATAATTCGATCAGGCTAATGGCCATGCGAAAGAGAAACAGGTCTTCAGGACGATACCGGCATTTATTTCGAGAATATGGTGTATTTTAATTTTCTATAAACGATATATTTTGTACTCAATGGCTAACAATGTCTTAATCAGTTTTTCATAATTTATTGATATTTTTATATCCGAATTAATTATAGCGTTATTTATTAATACTTTATGAAGCGATTTTATCATTTATTTGTCACACAAATGTCGTCTCGTCAACAGTTGTTTATTTTGACAGTTTTTCTTTATGTTATTAATTAATTTATCAAATCAAAGTATGGAAACCCATGAATAACTCGTCAGGAGTGCATTTTCTTGAAAAATGATAAATACAAAAGTCTTAGGATTCTTCCCTGGCTATTCAATGGTGCCCTTGTATTCGACCTTGACCTTCAAGGTCATTTCAAGGTCAAAATTGAATTTTCAAAGGGAACCCCTATTTTTTATTGCGGATTTGGAAGGAGCAGGAAATTTTACGTTCAAGTATGACCTTGACCATATCCTTGAACGCGACCTTCAAGGTCACTCCAAGGTCAAAGTTGTTTTGTCAACAGGAACCGCTACTTTTATTGCGGATTTGGAAAGTGCATGAAACTTGTTTTTCGTAGCTTAACAAAAAAAGTTAATGTAAATAAATGACCTTGACTTTGACATGACCTTGAGGGTCACTGTCAAGGTCGTAGTCGAGGTCGCATTTGAAGATAAAATTTAAGCTCTTTGCAAATACGCAATAAAAACTAGCGATTCCTATTGAAAAAACAACCTTGACCTTAGAATGACCTTGGAGACTATGGTCAAGGTCGTAGTTAAGGACATGGTCGAGGTCATAATTTGAACGTAAAGTTTCATGCACTTTCTAAATCCGTAATAAAAGATAGCGGTTCCTGTTGAAAAAACAACTTTGACCTTGGAGTGACCTTGAAGGTCGTGGTCGAGGATATGGTCAAGGTCACACTTGAATGTAAAATTTCCTGCTCTTTCCAAAACCGCAATAAAAAATGGGAGTTCCAATTTGAAAAAACTATTTTGACCTTGAAATAACCTCGAAGGTCAAGGTCAACGTCGAATACAAGGGCGCCATTGAATAGCCAGAGTAATTGGAATTTTTTCACATTTTATTGATATATTAAAATTACATAAAATCCATATGGATAACTAAAAAAAAATATCTATATTTTTATAATAAATGTTCAATATGATGTCCATTGTTGTTCAAACACGTATTAATTCTCCTTTTCGTATTATTAAATACATTCTGTAAAACATTTTGTGTAATACTCCTAATTTCGTTTGTAATTGCCTCCTGAAGTTCTTCAAACGGGTATAACCGTTGAGCAAATAGTGAATTAAAAAAAAAAACAAATAAATAATAGTCTAGGGGTGTAAGGTCAGGAGAACGTGGTGGCCATCTATCTCGACTAATTATTCGATCATCATAGTACTCTCTAATCAACTCTAAAGTTTTGTTAGAGGTGTGTGCTGTTGCGCCATCTTGCTGAAATTGTCTATGATGGATTTTATCGTCGTCGTTTAATTTATTATGTATGTATTTATCAACATTAACATTTTTTGTCTCTTGCTAGAATTTCGCTGCCAAAATGTTTGTATTTCAGTCTAGTTGTGCTACAGTCACATGTAACTTGAATATTACTAATAGAAAGTGTAGTAAAAATTAATATAATCTTTTTTTTTCAGGCACGTCGCAGAACCTCCACTTCCTCCCCCTCTGGCTGTGCCTCTTGGTGCTGTTCTCCACCGTTGCCGTGTCTTGCTAGTCGACCTGGACCACCAACTCGAACTGAATCTTAGTGTTCGTTTGTGACCGATCTCGAGGCGACGCGTGTAGTGACGAGTGAGAAGGGACTTCCAGGACCAACCGCTTTTCTATTCCGTCGTTCTCCGATTCCTGAACGGAGACGGAGTCGACGGACGAACTGTGTAAATAAAGACGATGATGACGAGGTTCTTCCGCTGTTCGCGGGGGCGGTGTAGAGTATCCCACTTTGTTTGCATTTCCTGGAACACCTAATCGTCGGCTGTTGTGCAGGAAGCGCGCCCAGAAGCGTCATTAATCGTTGCATTTTAACACTCTCTTCATTTCTTCAAGGCCATAGGTGCTGGACTTTTAGTGACCGATCGTCTTCTATTTCAGTCATTTTTAAGATTAAAATGGGGACAACCGCAAGAACTGCAAAGCGACTCGCTTACCACAATCTGCAGTCACTACATTTTGTCTACATTCACCGTACGTCAAATAGCATGTCCACCTGTTCGTATCGGGCGCACTTTGGTCTTCAACGAGTACTTGACTCCTCTCGATCAATTCATCCATTCGAAACTTGTAAGTTTTATTTTATAGACGTATCTACGTCAGATAAATTACACAGTGCCAAATCCGGGTATAATTTCAGCAGTTTAACGTCAGTTTTTGAACTGCTGCTTCATTGGCAGTACCTTCCACCAAGAACTCCACAAAAAGTCCAACGGTGTTAAGTCTGGACAGCGAACAGTTCACTCCGTAAGGACTCTCTCGCTAGGGACTGATGAACCTCCTGAAAATTTTGAATCATCGGTTATTCTAGAACCTACACTTTACGTTAAACACTTTTCCGAAATGCCAGCAACTCTTGGGTAACCTACACTGCCTCTTTACGTTTATAAAATTTATAAGTGACGCTAAATCAAAACTTTTTATTAATTAATACTAATGATACTTAGCGGGGAGTATGACTTATACAGAAATACAAGATGCAGGTACGAAAAATCTATTTTAACTATACAGGGTGTTTATGAAATAAGTGCTTTCTAATCGGGTGATAGAGAGCACGAAAATAAGCAACTTTTGTTAAGCAACGCACGTGCACAAGATGCACAGGGTCGGCTCACATTTACGGTTAATTTTCTTAATTAATTTTCTCGAACTCAAGAATTTAGACCATCATTTGCTTAATAAAAGTTGCTCATTTTCATGTCCTTCACCATATTTTGTTTTAAAATCAAATTTTAGCAGTATCTTTTTAAAAAATATGTAAATGAATTAAAATTTGGCACAGGTAAGCTTTTGAGAGCACTAGAGACATCAGCACTACTAGTTTTTGTTTTGATCATATGCTAGAGGTCGTCAGCTGTGATCTTACCTTTCGACATTTTATTACTGTTTTTTTTTGAGGTTAGGTTTTTATGATGTATGTGGAATATTCTAATGTAAAATTTATTTTCTACACAAAAAGCGTGCTCTTGTACCAGTTCCTATTCCGTAACATACAGAGTGTCCGCAAATGAATGGGCTACACTTTAAAGTGACCTTCTTGGATTAAAATGAACCGATTTAGGTCAAATTACTTTAGTACAAACTTGCTTTTTTAAAAGTTATATTAACATTCGTTAAAATGATTTAGAAAAATTAATTTTAAGAAAATATACGGTACCAAGGTAACTTGATCCAAAATCGGTTTATTTCCTTTCAAAGAAGTATAGCCCATTTGTTTCCGGATACTCTGTATATTAAGGAATTGAAGCTGGTAGACATTGGGGCAGTCAATTGCGTTTTTCTCAAAATTCTTCAACAAGAGTACATTTTTTGTGTAAAATGGAATTTTAAATTACTGAGTAAAATCGTAGCTACCAACCTTTAGATATTGGTCAAAAAGTCACAACACCAACATATTTAAGAGAGCTGTATAGCAAATAAGCAACCAGGAATAAATTTTTATAAATTTTATTGCACAGTTTGTCTAAATATGAATTAATGCAGAAATAACAGACTTTCCTCCATTCTAACGCAGATTTTGTATAGAATGGAGTTGGTTTGAAACTTAAATTACTTTTTGTTGTAGAGAAATTTGTAATTTGCCGCTTTTGAACAAGTAAATTACAAATTTCTTTGCACTAAAAAGTTATTTGAGTTTGAAACTAACTCCATTTTATAGAAAATCTGCGTTAGAATGGAGGAAAGTCTGTTATTTGTGAATTAATTCATATTTAGACGAACTGTGTAATAAAATTTATAAAAATGTGTTGCTGGTTGCCTATTTGCTATAGAGCCCTCTTAACACCTTGAAAACTTGCATATACCAAGTTTGAAATTTTATTCAGTTCTTTTGTAGTACCATTTCCAAAACGCCCTGTATGTTAAAATTCCTGTAAACGACAATTTGATTTTTTTTCTTCTAAAAAACGTTTTAAAATAATGAGTTTTTCTTTTCTTTCTGTAAAGGCCATACGAAAAATTGATTGTTATGTAAATACATTGATACCTATGTAAATCAAATTAAAATGTAAGTTAAATGGAATAAAACCAATTATTTATAACTGATTTTGTTTATTTCGAACCGCGGAAAACATCCATTTTGATCGGATTTACGGGCAGTAACTATATAAATCTACAAAGCTGTACAAACAACATAAAAAAAAGTAACGACAAAATCGCATATCCCGGATATTTATTAATAATTTGCGGCGTATCAGTCCTTTCATCTCTGAAATATTTCAATATATTGTTAGTTTCAGTGCTGCCAATTCGACAGAACAAAATCAAACAAATCACTTTGACCGCCGGTTTTAAACATTTGTATAACTGTAATGGATTTGGCTAATGCGTATAGCTGGGACAACTTGTTTGCAGGTGATGAACGACGGGTAATATCCTAATGTTTAACACTGTCCATCGCCAAATGAGGCCAGAAATGCATATTGTGAATTTAATTCAATGCTGGTCGGGGTTTCAGTCCGCAGAGTAGTCGTTTCCCGCAATATCATCAATTAAAAACGAAAAATAGGACTACTACTACTCCTGGGCAGCGTACATAATAATCGTTGGTCGGTGTTTATTACATCCATTGCACACAGAAATTAGGTGATAAAAATAACCAGTGCGGTAGCTGTAACAGTCGGTTTCTATATACATTTGAAATTTAATAATTCACTTAACTTGATGGGAACTCCAGACAAATTGCCTGCTAATATACCATTTTTTCTATTTGTACTTTAGTTTTATATTATTTTCGCCCATTTATATCTGTCCGTATATTTTGTTCTTCGGTTTTAGATCAATGTCCACTTAGACACATATTTCTGCCAAAATAATCGAAATTGTTCACTACTCGCAAACATTAAATTGTGTCATAAAAATATCCAGTTCCGCAGCTGTAACAGACGATTTCTTTATGCATTTTAAGAAACGAACTAGAATCCGAAAATTTTTTTCTAATCATTATGTACAATTTTGAGGTATTTATTAAAATTTACACTTTAATTACTCGAAAAACGTAAAATTCCATGTTACATTGACAAACAAAAAAATTACAAGTCGAAATATACTATTATAATTAACAACCAAATAAGTTAATAAAGTTAATATTTAATAAGACATCTACAATATTTTGAGAAAGTTGTAGAATCTTCTTTCGTTTCTTTGCATTTCCTGAGAAAACTTACCATAGTAATGTATATTTTTTTTCAACATCAGAAAGTAGAGATTTCAACGAAGAAAAAGCCCACCGACGTTTTTAAAAAAGCAGATATTTTGACGTGAGAATTTTCGATTGAAAATTAGGGTGCTTTTTCGATATTAAGTAAAAATAAGGTGAAAAAATAAATATTTCAAATCAAAAAAATTACAGCGTGTTTGGGACATAAATAGGTAAGTTTTCACCAAATTTCGTGGAAAAATTTTTTTTTTGTAAAAGATAAAAATAAAAAACCAAAAACTTGGTTATTTGAATTTTTCACATAAATTTTGAGGTTATGTGCAAAAAGTGTAAATACAAAAGTTATAAATCTTTTTATCACCTACAACTTTGCCATTTAACTTTTTTCCATAAGACTTGTAGTTTTTCTGGAAATCAAATTTACCCTTAAAAACTCACCCCCAACCCCTTCCCGAGCTCAGATCGCCCGTAAATTATTTTTCCTTTCATTTCTGTTATATTATCTTTCTTTTCCAATGGGTTTCATCCTACTATAATTTTTTTTGGTTTCAAAAATTATCGACCCTGGTCTATAAAATAAAGATTAGGATTTATTTTTTGACATTTCTTAATCAATTCATTTTGACATTACTCGAAATCCTGCAAAGTCGCCTTGGTTGTTTGGATTTTGTCGTTTCTAAGGTGTTTATAAACACAGCTATAAAAAAAGTTGCAATATTGCTGGTTTTGAATTATTATTTCCAAATGATGTTACAACCAACTAGTCGGCAGGAATACCCTTTCTATGATTCCTAATAAGATTGCGCAGTTTTTGAAACTAGAACATCCTGAAACATATACAGATCATTAATTCCGAAGAATATCGGCAACGATACTGGCTAATACAGGAGTTGATGTATTACCAATCAAGAGACACGGTGACTGAAATCGAGCGGGAAATCAATTTGAGAAGAATGTGACAATTAGTAAACGCGAGGGGAATAATTATCGATATTTTACATTTGTTACCCAATGAACAGCTCCTAGTGAACAACTGAAATAAAAGCTGGGATAGTTAGCCAAGTACGAATATATTTATGTAAAGATAGATATTTAATCTGTAAATTGTCATGATTCCATTAAAATCCAAGCCTGAAATTTGAATAAAAAGGACGGTGTGACAATTTCGTTTCTATTTCAAAACCTTTTTTGGGTACCTACCTTATTATTTCGAAGAAAATAAATATTAAAGCGACCAGGATTATACATTCGGATTCCGTTATAAAATAAATACATTACCCGATTCAAACGACTCGTATAATTTTGCCCGTTTGAAAGTTGGTGTTTCTGAAGGGCCGTAAGGCCGAGTTGGGACTCTATATTGTTTGAATTAATATATGTAAAAATTATTCAGCAAATTCGTATCCAAAGCGGACGGGTGCCGCGTTACCTTGGCTCTGTGCCTTTTGTACGTCTTGCTTGACATAAAGACACCCTGCAACGCAAACCGTTCGGGACTGGGACATATTTCGATGATACAGATATTCATTAGATTCAACCAAATTTAGACTTAGCGATCTCAAAAACATATTGTCTTTCGAAGCTCCCACTTTTTTTTGTGGAGCTGTGTTATTATTAACAACAGTATATTTGTTAAATATGGTTTTCTTTACTAACTGCACTTGTTTCTTTATGGTTATTAAATTATCTTCCTTTTTAAAATTCAAAATATAATTTCTACCACTTTTGCTGTCATTCCAATTTTATTATGTTTTTCTTAGTTGCCTCACTCTTTTCTTTTCATATCCCACTAATTTTTATAAATCACTTTCTAATTCTAGTAATTCAAATTTTAATTACCAATCACATTTTTAATTTCGAATATACTTTATTATATTATATTTCTTTAAATTTTGTTTGTAATTCTTTTTTTACAAAAATTTTAATTGATCATGTACTAATTTGTATTTATTTTGTCTTTCCTTTCTCAATTTCAACCATCTACTGTACTCCTATTGGTCACACTTATTCAACTTATTTCTTTAAAATCAATTTTACCAATTTTATTTTCCCAAATTTACCTTTCCCTTTGATATTTTTATAATCTTTGGCTCAATTCATTCTATTAAAATATTTATTTAACACTCAGTAAAATGATACAGTAATAATAATAACATGCGATCTATATGTAGATATCTACATCTTGCTCTAAGTTCGCAACTTTAAATTTGCATCGACCCTGGTTATATAGCTGAATGCGGTCAAAGTCGACGTTCGATCGCCCTCCTAACGGGAACGCAGTCTGCCGCAGTCGCCAGGAAATAGAGTTTGTTGATACCCTTACTCTATCCGCAGTTAAATTCCGGAAAATTCTAGTCATCTATCAAATCGACGGTACTTTTTCTGAACCGCCCTCTATAATTGGTTTCCATTCTCAACAGAAGGGATCCGTTTGAGCAAAACCGGATTTGGAAATAGTTTTTCGACAGCGCTTACGGTCGCGCCTACAAAATAGCCAAATTGTATCCGGAAAAGGGTCGGCTTAAGCGGCGTCTTCTACATTATTTAGCGGATTTTATGCCCCGCGGCTTTCCATAATGAATCGAACCCGGCGCAGTCGAGTGCCCACCTTACACATCCCACTAATTAAAATTTCAGCGGATTCGAGCAACGGGAGTTTTTTCTATCGCGAGTCTCGAATCGCGTTCGGAGAGGCAGTTTAATTGTGGGCTGTAGTGCCTTTTTATAATTTCGAGTGCGGTGCTGGGGCCGTTAATGGGCGGGTATTGTTGCGAGAGCGGTGGAAATTGCGGACTGCATGGATGTGAGACTTCTCTTAATTACTCGGTGATTATTCATCGTCGGTTTTGTATCGTTATTGTAGCGGTATTGTAACCGTTATTGGGCCGTAGAGGTGGAATAAAAGTTGTGGGGTCTTCGACCAACCGGCATCGTGGGTACGATCTAGGAATTGTCTTATACGGGGTGTTTTCAAAAGGAGTAGCACAAATGGCACCGGTGAATCTACAGCTAAAATGAACAGGTTTTGCATAAAAAATGACCTTAGTAAAATGTTCACCCCTTTGGAGATACAGCTTCTCACATTTGGAAACCAAAAAAGATTTCCATGCCGAATGCCTGACCCCTTTTGATTTGGCTGAAACTTTTTTATTGTTTTCTACCTCATTGAAAACCTATGAAAATTTTTTCAAATTTTTTGACCCAACTTTTTTTTTAAATAGTCATAACTTTTTCAAAAATTGAATTATCGGGACGTTTTTTTCAAAATTTTTGTTTTTAAATGTACTTTTTGAAAAAAATAGATCAAAATTATCTAGACCTATCTTCATTGTTTTTTTTTCAATTTTCGAAAAAAAACGAAAATTTCTTGATGATTACCATTTTTTATTTATTTATTTTTTTTTTATAAAAAACTGACATTTTTTATAATTCCCCAAATTTTTTCAGACTGGTGTTTTTTCGTTTTCTATTTTTTTTATTGATTGAAAAAAATTTTTTTTTTCAATATTAGCTTATTTGACACTATTTTGAAAATTTTTGAAAATGTATATTGAATCCCAAAATTGAAAAAATTTATTCTATGCAGCGACTGATGACAATTTTAAAAAGTCAAATGAGGATGGTTTCAAAATGATTTATTTGAGTTCAAATGCGTTGCATGTCTTTTTTAAAACCCACTGTTCATCCAAAAATGGACCAAATAACAACTGTTTTATTATTTTCTTTGTTTTTGGATGTAGTTTTCGAAGAAAAATACAAAAAAATTATTCAAAACGATCTTCTATTTTTTTTCCTCTTTTTAAAAAAAATCGAAATTTTTTCAGTTTACCACTCAATTATTTCTTTCATATATTTTTTTTCAATTTTGGGATTCTATATAGGACATTTTCAAAAATTTTCAAAATGGTATATGAAATAAGTTAAATTTGAAATTTTTTTTTCGATAAAAAAAAATAGAAAACGAAAATGCACCACTTATGGTTAAAAAAAACTATCTTTTTGAAAAATTCATATTTTATTTGAGTTTCAGCCAAATCAAAAGGGGTCAGAATTAAATGTGGCCGATTTGGAGTGGAATGCCACTTATTAGGGTGGCCCAAAAAAAACGAATATTTTTTTCCGTGTCTTGTGAAAATATGTTAGTTTATCATGTTTTAAGAGCCCCCTCAAAAAAAAACCTCAAACAAATTTTTTTTAGAAGTCGCTCAATATTTTTAAAAATTTCCAATATCGTCAAAAATTTAATTCTATTTTTATTTTTTTCTCGTTATTTTATCATTTTCTAGATTGAAAAAAATCTCGAGTTTGTAAATTTCAAATCGATATTTTAATTTCTCACTCATAATTATTTTAACTTTCAAACTAATATTTTTTTTTATTGAATTTGATGAATAAAAGAATAGAAATAAATCACGAGACACTTAAATTTTAAAAAATATAAAAATTATAAATATTTGATACTCGGTGCGGTGGTAAATTTTTCCTGGAGAGATTTTTTAAGTGTCTCCTGATTTATTACTATTCTTTTGATCATCAAATTCAATAAAAAAAATATTAGTTCGTTGATATTTATTTTTAAATAATTGAATGACCTTTAGAAATTAAAATGTCGATTTGAAATAATAACGAGAAAAAAAATTTAAAAGAAATTAAATTTTTGACGATTTTGGAAATTTTTAAAAATTTTGAGCGACCTCTAAAAAAATTTTTTTTGAGCTGATTTTTTAAGGGGGCTCTTAAAACATGATAAACAAACATATTTTCACAAGAGACACGACAAAAAAATTATTCGTTTTTTTGGGCCACCCTAGCCCCTATAATAGTCAAATTTTACACAAATTTTCTACTAATGCTTGTGCAACTTCTCAACAATTTTCCGAAAACGTCTGCCCCTTGAAGGGGATTCAAACAAGCATCCCCTAAGTTATTTTTGCTGAAACTTTTTTGTTTGACAAAAATAGAATTTTCAAAAATACGCAAGTATCAGAAAAAACTTTCGATTTAAAACTATCCATGGGCGTAGCTAGAATTTTTGCTTGGGGGGGGTGGGGCAGTGTTGTAAGCTCTATGGAGCCTCTTAAAAAAAGCACACGCAATTTTTGCAAACTTACCGATTAAAAATTTCCAAAACCTGAACACGTTTTGATTTCATTCTAAATAAAAAGGGTTACGCAGTTAGCGACTTACCGATATGCCGATATGATAGATGATAATATTAGATCTTCTTTTCTGAGGTGAACCGTGCACACCCCTGCTCTCTCTTAACTACGCCCATGATTATAATTAATATAGGGTCAAATGTAAAAACTATTAATTCCACAAAATCTAATTCATACAAATTTAAATGTTTTATAGCCATTATACTATCTTTCTACAGTGTTTTATAGCCATTATACTGTATACAGGATGTTTCGGTTGATGTTTCGCTTATACCTCCATAGGAATTTTTAGGGTTGATATTTGAAAAAAACATTTTATAAAATATTTCGGATTTTGATGAAACTTTATTTAACGATTTGTCTGATTAAAATTAAACATTTACTAAATCTGATTATAAAGTCATTACTTGTAACTCATTGTGATGATTCTAAGAAAAAAGATCCTATTTTATTCTAAAAACGGACCATTTTTGACTTATTTTTACTTTCTTAACAGCCACTAAGCACCGGAGATTTTCCCCGGAGTTTTTTGCTGGACTTTTTCCCCGGAGTTTTCTCCCTGTACTTTTCCCCGGACTTTTTCTCTAGTTTTTCCCGGAGCTTTTCCCCTGAGCTTTCCCCGGACTATGTTCTCAGAGTTTTTCCCCGGACCTTTCCCGGATTTTTCCCCTGGACGTTTCCCCCTGACTTTTTTCCCGGATCGTTTCTCCAGAATTCTTCTTCTTTTGAAAACGCCCTGTAGAACCAGGAGGCAACCACATTGTACTCTCTATCTTACTATAGTAACAAAACCAGAAACATACGACTGTGTGACTGAATTACCGCTATTAAGGTACAACTACGTAATATTCAAACAACTAAATGGAATTCCATAAATGTCTGGCAAAGTTTGGAACCGCGCTGTGGAAGAAACATCCCTCGCGTTCGACGTTTGTTCGTTTTGTGCCAAGTCGCACGTACCTACACAAAGTGCCTCCTCCCAATTGTTTCACAATTAAGCCTTTATAAGGCTATTAAAGTTTCTCTCAGCCTCAGTTAATTTCATTGCAAAAACAAAGATATTAGTCATTTAGATGTAACATAATTTGAACCAGGAACATGTTTAGTTTATTGCAGAATATTACTTAGTTGGCATAAAAATCGTTTAATGATTGTGCGGGAGAGAAATAGAATTGGTAGAAATCACAAAACACCTGTAACTATTCTTATAGGTCAGATAAAACGCAATAAAATTCCATTTAACGGTCAAACACTGCCGGCAATATATCAAAATCTTACATGTACGATATCATCAATCATATGTGAGGGTTATTTTTTACTCTGTCGGGGAATTTTACTTCTTTGTAGACATCTCATGAAAAGAAATCATTGTTCATGTGGCTTTTTTGTCTTTTCTTGTGGGATGTGTATATTTTAACTTCAAAGGTACGAAAATAAATGTCATTTATTTATGAATGTATCCCAGGTTTTTGACAATGACTTTATTAGAATATTCTGTAAATCACCCCAAAGTCGACTTTTCAATCTCGATGGCTGTTTTGGAATCTCACCCTCAAATTATTGTAAGTTTTTTTTTAAAGAAGGCATTAAATAACTCCAAAACGGTATATCTTAGTACCTACCTGATATTTGCTTATTAAAGTAGATTTAAATTTATATTAAATTTCAAATATGCAATAATGTACAGGGTTTGCATGAAATAGGACATCATGTATAACCGAAAATAATTTTGAAATACGCAAAAACTGATTTGGAACTATTTTTATTTTTATTTTTTCAAAAAAAGCCACACATTCGAATAGTGAGGACAGCGAAGTAGCGAAAAAAAGAGCATATTTATGTTACAGTGTGAGAAAAAATTACTCAATAATAGTTATATTTAAAGAAAAAATCAACTCTTAATTGGTTTTACATACTCAGAATTGAGTCAAAAGTTACTCACTTGATAGTTAGTTAGGTGAAAAGTTTAATCCAGCCTGGAAAAATATTTTCATTAGTCATATTTCGAGTTTATTTCTTTTTCTCATTTTTCGGTGCAGGAGTGCCACAGGGATCTGACCTTGGACCTGTACTATCTTAATTCATGTTAACGATTCAACCTGCTCTACAGATGACTCATTATAGACCACGACGGATCTGTTTTGAGGTGGATGTGAGAGGGGCAAGCAAATACATTTTTTCTCAATTACCTTTTGAAGAATATTGGAAGAATATTGAAGAGGAAAAAAGTTTTAGAATTGAATTTTGTACAACATACTGTAAGTTAAAAATGTTCAAATTTATTACCGATGTTGCAATATTGAATGCTTCAATATTCTTCCAAAATGCACAGGTTCCAAGATATAAGTAAAAAACTCAGATAAAATAGGTATTTTTTAAAATTTTTAAACATTTTTGCAATTTTGAAATTAGCTTGCCCCCTCTTACATCCAAGAAGTGGTATATTTCGACAGATGCGCCCTGGTCTATTAGTAATTGTTCAGTTTGCTGACGACACAAACATTGTTGAGCAAGGATTTGCATTGAACGACTTGATTGAGAAAACCAAACAGTGCAGGAGTGCCACAGGGATCTGTCCTTGAGTCTGTACTATTTCCAATTCCCGTTAACGATTTAACCAACTCTGTAGGTGACTCATTACTTACTAACTATCCAATTTGCTGACGATAGGTACAAAAAGTCCGAAGTCCGTTTTATTTCGTGTTTATTTCATTTTCTCATTTTATTTCCAAATTTTTTCCTTGGGAAAAAATCTCACAAAGCCTAATTTTTCCCTATTTTTGGCATAGCATTTTAGTTATATCTGACACGTTCTGTAACATCGAACCGGGTACAAATAGCTCGAAAATGACGTGAATTTGCAAGCATCTCGTTAATTTTTCGAGATACAGACAAAAAACTCATGACAAGAAACCACAAAACTTCGAACCCCAGCCCTCCCCGCGCCGACCATGGCCAAGCTGTCCATTCGACATTCCAAAACATTGGTAATTTTTCGCGGCCCCACAACAGCCCTCGAACAGATCGAAGTTCATGAATCATATATCTTTTTTTATGTTTACATAGACATCGCCCACCCCACGACCACCCTGGGGAGCCATCACGGGAAAATTGAAATACACCCCCGGTCTACGCGTCGTAGATGGAGGCCCATATGTTCGCGTAACCATTTCTGTTGGCGTTATTCACATACCTATCGGTCAGTGTAGGTATTCAGACAGAGGTTGGTACAAATTGTAAAAAAATACATAGGTTGGTATGGATTGTAAAAGTTATTTGAATGTACGGAGTACTTTAAATGGACTGTATATTTGTTGTAAATGTTGTAAAAGAAGATACAGTTCCCAGACTGTTTAAAAATTTAAAATGTTGGTGTTATAAATCAATTAATTGATTATTTTGAGAGAAAATCTGTTCAACGACAACAAATATAGGATTCAGAAATAAAGTGTCTACTGCTTTGACATTGAAGTTTAAATTTTTGTAATGCTTTCGATTATGTTTCATCAATTCAATTGTAAAGAAATTATTCCAATCAAATTACTTTTTCAGGTGCCAAAAAATGGTTCAGTAATTGAAAATATGTAAAAATTAGGAGAAATTCGGTAGAATTCAATGAACTACTTGAATTTTTGAGCTTCATTTTCAATATGGCGTCCAAAGTTCGCAAAAAACATTTATTTTTTTTCATTTATAAAAAAAATTATACATTTTAGAAAAAAATGTTTCCAACAACAGTTGTAGGAATTTTTTTAATACGGATCGAATAAGCCCAAACCGGTTTTGATCGATAAATAAATTAATTAATTGTTGCAAGAAAACCGCTAAAAATCGCAATTTTTACAAATAGCTGTATCTCTTTCAAAAATTAATATTTTTTAATGAAATATGGTGAAAGTATAGCTTTTGGTGAGCAAAATAAAATAATTTTTCAAAACTGAAAAATATCATATAATTTTTGCAAAAATCGAGTTTTTCGAAAAAAAAGCGTTTTCGTAAAATCCCCATAATTCATAGGCCACATCATTAGGAACGGGGTTGGGCTTAAAATTTTCTTTGATAATTACACTATTATGTGCAAATATTGCGCGAGCCTCAAATCGATTTCAAATATCGCAAAAAACTATTGAAAAATAGTTTTTTTTTTTTTCGGAGCCATAAACCTTTGATTAACTTTTTCATTTCAATTCGTATCAAAATGTCGATACTGCCAATCGAAAGTTGACATTGTATTTACGAATTTAAAAAAAAGTCTGTCCTACGACCAACAGGGGCCGAGAAAATTTGTTTTATTTTTTCATTTATTAATTTAAGGGCGGAAATTTACAGATGTTATAGTTGAATACTTGAAGACTGTAATACTACTATCCTACGTAACGAACTACGTGCAGTTTTTCTTTTCAAGTACATTTTTATTTTGCGTAATTCTAAGGACTTTCAGAACGTAAAGATTCTAAATATATTGTATGCAACATTTGTGCCAACTTGAATATGCATTTTTTCTTCGATATTAGAATAATCTTCGCACATTTTAATCCATATTTTCCTCAGCTACACGCATTAGTTTTGCAATCACCGCATCTACGTGTTTAATAAATCAAGAATTTTTCTATTTTCCGCCTTTTTATTTCTTCAACCAACCTCCATTACTTTTAGTATTTTATTTTGTCAATAAGATACGTACCATTATGTAAATAAAAATTCATAACTGATAAAAAAGCTTTATAGGTTTTAGTTTTATTTATAGGTACAAAAAAACACAACTTTTTTCTAATCTGAGCCAGCCCGTATCTCTTACGTTTCCTAGATCCTAATACTATCACATCCTTATTTGAACACATTGTATATCTATAAATTCATCAAAATTTGAAAAAAATAAATACACTAATCGATCCTACGGATAAAAAGTTATTATTTACTTATGTTTATAGCAACACTGTACAAAAATAAAGTTTTGAGTCAAACAATGAGACAGTTTTTTTATATTTCTTCCATACAATTGAATGGTGTAATCATTTTGATTTTTTTTTAAATTTAAACAAATTATCAACAATTACTGAAAAATTCATTGTAGCAAGTAATTTTTTATTTTTTTTTGCATTTTTGAGCATATTTTTGAACTGTGATTACAGATTTTTTTATTTCACCAAAAAGTACGTCAAAACTAAAAAAAATATCACCGGCAGAACTCTGTACGATGATTTTCCTAAGTAGAATTTTTCTTTGAAAAAAAAAGTGTTTCAGACCGGAAAACATGAATATCTCTGAAACATCTTGATTTTTTTACCTAAAGAAATTTGTGGTTATTTAAGACACAGAAAGGTATACTTTCACTAAGCTTCGTCAAAATTAAATTTTTTCGATCCGTATTAAAAATTCCTACAACTTGTGTTTGAAACATTTTTTTCTGAAATGTTTAGTTTTTATATAAATGAAAAAAACAGTTTTTGCAAACTTTGGACGCCATTTTGAAAATGAAGCCCAAAAATTCAAGTAGTTCATTGAATTCTACGAAATTTGTCCTAATTTTTACATATTTTCATTTACTGAACTATTTTTTGGCAACAAAATGAGATATTTTCGACAATTTGATTGGACTAAATTACATTTCTATGGTTTTGCAACTCAAAACTCTGATTTAATTATATCGGATAAATACCAATAAACATCACAATGTAACAGAATAATTCTAGATCGACTTATCCCACTCTCAGTGCAGGAGTGCCACAGGGATCTGTGCTTGGACCTGTACTATTCCTAATTTATGTTAACGATTTACTAACCATATAAATATTACTGGGCAATAATTTGCAAAACCAAACAAAATGATGGATACAGGATTGGTTTATCACGAATCAGTTAAACTTAAGGAGGTTCGATACCAAAAGAAAAATGGTAAGAATGTTTTCAAAGCAATTGAAATCTGTTAATAAATATGTAAACTGACTTGTGTAAAAATATCAGATCGATTGACAACGTAGTTTTTTTGAAAAATGAATTTAAAAATTATGCTCTTTTACATAGGCTCTTATGGGAGTTGGGAAAAAACTTTAATCAAACGTGAATATTGCTCTTAAAAATGGTTAGGATCGGGAAAATAAAATTGTAATTAAAGAATTAAATATTACTAAACATTTTAAAACAATAAAAATATGCACTTACAATGTAATTATTGAGATAATGGAATGAATAGATAACGTTTTGACAAATTTGAACAAACATCTGATCCAATGAAAGGAAATATGGCAACACTGTACGCTGTATTTAATGCTTGGACTGATGCGTTATATTTGAATAGCTCAATTATAGATTATAAAATTATTCCAGTCGAAAATATATGTAGTAATAATTATTAATATTAAATAAATTTTTGTGATCTAAAGCAATATACTAGCAATTTGAAACAAAAATTGAAAGGATCTCTTTGCAAAACGAACAGTTTAGTTGTTATGTCATAATCTTCAATTTGACAAGTCGACGTCTCACTATCATACATTGAACTTCTTGATAGTTATCATATGGATTCTCGGTTTGCACATTTTATTTTTTCTCATCAATCCACATTCTGTTTTACACTCATTTTTACTTTTCAGTCATTACTTTTCCTTTGACCTTGGTTGTTCATTCATGTTTACGGAATTCGCGCAAAGTTGACAGTAATGACAGTTGACCCAACTTTTACCACCACGCCATGGCAATGTTGCCAGATTTCATCCATAATTTTACAAGTTCGTAATGAATAAATAGACGCTTTTATTCAAATAAAAAGTGAACTGACGTGTATTAAACACGAAAAAAATATGCAAGCTAATATGTGTTGTATAAATTTCATTCTAAATAGCATACTTAGTTCGCTGAAATTAATTTATGTAAGGTTGGTACTGCAACAAGACTCCCGTGTATAAACATAGGCATACTCTCCGCACCGCCCGCCCCGTAAGAGGTGTATCGAACGTCCTTAAGTATATCTAAAACAGAGAGTATATTTAGCTTGCAATGAAATTTCAAAAAAATTGCTACTTCGGCTTCCAGTTTATTTAGTTTACAAAGAAAAGCAAAACGAATGATATTTTATATAAATTACTCTATATAATTTCGGTTTAGATAACTAATATTACTTTTATGTATAGAGGCCCCTAGATAGATAGCATTAACGACTAGCCCACAACTAGAGCATTTCGCCGAAGACCTCGCTACCCGCGGATAATCATGTCCAGGGAATTAATTGGATCTATTTATATATTCCCGAATGCAAATGAAATTATTTTAATCTAAATAATGGCCGAAAACTTCTATTACTCGCTGCTCCTGGAGATTGAATTAAAACTGCAATTACTCAAATTAAAACGAGGATTAAACTAGGTGAGCTGGTTTTTATCAAAATTAAAACTATAGCTTCTCCAAAGGCTTCGCTATCTTGGTCGCATATTGAATGAGAATTTTCTTAATGAAAAGCATCCAAGCTTGCAAAATATTAATGACATAAAATGCATATATGCATATATCAACGTTAATTAATAATATATTGTAACGAATTGGAAATGTACACAAAGAATCACGAATGAAAAATTACCTGACCGAATTTTTATCATAAATCATAAATAAAAATTAATTATTAATATAGCAAACAATAAAATAGTATAAAATTGTTAATATAAAGATTCTGAATATAAAATAAGTAACAATTAAGAATATCACATAGTATAAAATTGATAATTTTAATTTTATTCTCAAGTATAAAAGAAATATTTTTAAAAAAAGCATGACATCGACACTTATTAACACTCACTACAGAGAAAACAGAATTTAAACCTAGAATGACGTATATCAAATAAAAGCCCAATATCCATAGATGAATCTGGTATGCATATTTTGGGAAGACGAGTAACTGTATAGAAGATATCTTAAATGAACTTAAGTCATATATGAAATTTTGTATCAAATGTCAAATTAAATTATAATTTTTATCAAATGTCAAAACTAAAGTTGGCTTACAAGTACTTGGAGATGACCTAGAAAAAGAACATAAAATAAGGAATATTTTAATAATTAGTAATATAATTGTATATTAAAAATAAAAGGACATTTGTAACAAATGTATTAGTTATAAGAAGTGCAGTGAAAAGTGTTGTTAAAAAAAGGTCATCCAAGGAGTCGAATTTCTGTGAAGGGACTTTCAGAAAAATTAAGACCAGAAAAATCCAGAAAGAAGGGGAAATAAAAGTTTATTGATTAGTTACGGCTTGGGTTTTGTAACAACTAGAAAGGAGAGAAGCAGCTCCAATAAATTTTAAATAAGTTAAACTCACCAGCAAGGTAGAAATTTGTTTGTTTTCAAAATCCAGAGAAAAAAAATTTCTCTTCGAAGAAAAAATTTCCGTAACCAGTGTAAAGCAGTTTCCAGAGAGGTTTCCAGTGGCCCCATAAATGGAATACAGGACATTTACATAATTTCCAACAAGGAAAGATGCAAGTAGCAGACAACAGGTACCTAAAATTGAAAAATAAAGTGCACTATAATAAAACTGATAGCTATAACCTAAAAATAATACATTACTAACGCATTAAAGCTTAGAAAAAGGATAAATAATAACAACATGACTTACCTGAACAAAATTGAATACAAGCCATTTAATCATATTTTTAAAACCTCCAAAAGTTTGACGAGCTCAAACAAGGTTATAAAAGGGACAGACATTTTAATTTTAAGATGAATTTCAGTTTGTAAATAATATGAAAGTATGCATTTTACGATAGGCAAAACACAATACACGGACAAGTAATTAAATTTGAAATACTTGGCTGCGCATAAAAACCTGAGTATAGATAATATTTAAATTTGTTAAAGCGGTTACAGTCAAAAGGCTCGATCGGAGAACTCGCATGAAGTATTTTTAATTTAAAAAATGATGAAACGTCCGAAAGGCCCCGCCAGCGGAATTACTTTGATGATATACTTTAACTTCTACGTGCTTTATGGGTACATGTGAGGATAAGAAATCTCAGGTCTCCCTTTGTTCACGNAAAATAGTTAAAAATTGTTAATATAAAGATTCTGAATATAAAATAAGTAACAATTAAGAATATCACATAGTATAAAATTATAATTTTAATTTAATTCTCAAGTACAAAATAAATATTTTTAAAAAAAGCATGACATCGACACTTGTTAACACTCAGTACAGAGAAAACAGAATTTAAACCTAGAATGACGTATATCAAATAAAAGCCCAATATCCATAGATGAATCTGGTATACGTATTTTGGGAAGACGAGTAACTGTATAGAAGATATCTTAAATGAACTTAAGTCATATCTGAAATTTTGTATCAAATGTCAAATTAAATTATAATTTTTATCAAATGTCAAAACTAAAGTTGGCTTTACAAATACCTGGAGATGACCTAGAAAAAGAACATAAAATAAGGAATATTTTAATAATTAGTAAGGAGGTTTGTAACAATTGTATTAGTTATAAGAAGTGCAGTGAAAAATGTTGTTAAAAAAAGGACATCCAAGGACTGGAATTTCTGTGAAGGGACCTTAAGAAAAATTAAGACCAGAAAAATCCAGAAAGAAGGAGAAACAAAAGTTTATTGATTAGTTACGGCTTGGGTTTTGTAACTAGAGGAGAGAAGCGGCTCCAATAAATTTTAAATAAGTTCAAGAAATACAGTCAAGGAAGTAAATTAAACTCACCAGCAAGGTAGAAATTTGTTTGTTCTCCAAATCCAGAGAAAAAAAATTGCCATCGAAGAAAAAATTTCCGTAACCAGTATAAAGCAGTTTCCAGAGAGGTTTCCAGTGGCCCCATAAATGGATACAGGACATCTACATAATTTCTAACAAGGAAATCTGCAAGTAGCAGATAACAGGTACCTAAAATTGAAAAATAAAGTGCACTATAATAAAACTGATAGCTATAACCTAAAAATAATACATTACTAATGCATTAAACCTTAGAAAAAGGATAAATTATAACAACAGGACTTACCTGAACAAAATTGAATACAAGCCATTTAATCATATTTTTAAAAACTCCAAAAATTTGACGAGCTCAAACAAGGTTATAAAAGGGACAGACATTTTAATTTTAAGATGAATTTCAGTTTGTAAATAATAAGAAAGTATGCATTTTACGATAGGCAAAACACAATACACGGACAAATAATTAAATTTGAAATACTTGGCTGCGCATAAAAACCTGAGTATAGATAATATTTAAATTTGTTAAAGCGGTTACAGTCAGAAGGCTCGATCGGAGAACTCGCATGAAGTATTTTTAATTTAAAAAATGATGAAACGTCCGAAAGGCCCCGCCAGCGGAATTACTTTGATGATATACTTTAACTTCTACGTGCTTTATGGGTACATGTGAGGATAAGAAATCTCAGGTCTCCCTTTGTTCACGAAAATGGGATACTGAAAACTGCCCGGGGGTACTTTTTAATATTCCGCCCGTCTCCGCCTCGTATTTTCATAATGTAATTGATCGAGGATTTTATGTCCAGGATGGGCCAGATTCCGACTACAGTACATTTTATCCGTATGAGGGACTATATCTCCTGAATAAGCTCATAAAAATCAGCCATTTTCTAAATAAGTGCTCTAAGCAGTAAAAATCGCACAAATTAAAGATCAAAAACTGAAAGAATAAGGCAGCCTTTAGAAGAAAAATGCTTATTCCAAAAGAATTCCAAATTTAAATTACTTTATGATAAAGAATATAAACTTTTTGAGAATTGGACAAGCAGAAATTCAGTGACAGCTGTTAGTAAAACTATATTAATGGGACATTTCCAAGAACTGGTGTGTATTACCTTTTATCATTTTAAAGAAATATTTATAATTTTTGATAATTTATATTTTTTACATACCTACCTTTTAGTCAGAATCATTCAGCCCAAAAACATTGTGCATAAAGTACTTATTCAATGTTGAAGACCACATTATTATTGCGCAGAAAAGTAAATATAGTAGAATATCATCAAATAGAGACTTATTTGAGGCAAATATCGAAAGGATATATTCCAAGAAAATTTGTTTGTGTGATGTTATCCACGGTTTCCCAGCCACGGTTTATGGCGTGCAGGAAATCGTTTGGGGGATAGAGGAGCTCAGATCACGGAATTGTGAGCACAACATTATATTACAATTGCATATTTATGGCACTTCCGTTTATAAATAAATCAAAGTAGAAGTGCTAGATGAACCTGTCAGCAACTAAGAACACCCTCATATTATCTGACTGGCCATCTACACCAGGAAAATTAGCGAAAATAAAAGAGAAACTCGAAAAAAGTCCTATCCGCTAGATTATTGTAAAATTGTCTAAAGGAACATAATACAAGACATCTCTCGTCTCGTGAGTCAAAAACTTTTATTAGCTAACTTTTNCTCAGAGCTACCCTCGTTTTTCTTTGTTTGTGCGTCTAGGGGGTGGCAAAATAATATTATTTATGTATTAGCGCAGAATTTTCGACAATATGCCAACAAAAAAATCTGTACCCCATCTAAATGTTCGTGCTCACAAAAATTTCAAAATATGTCGGACAGAGGGACCTATAGGCAACTCAGAGCTACCCTCGTTTTTCTTTGTTTGTGCGTCTAGGGGGTGGCAAAATAATATTATTTATGTATTAGCGCAGAATTTTCGACAATATGCCAACAAAAAAATCTGTACCCCATCTAAATGTTCGTGCTCACAAAAATTTCAAAATATGTCGGACAGAGGGACCTATAGGCAACTCAGAGCTACCCTCGTTTTTCTTTGTTTGTGCGTCTAGGGGGTGGCAAAATAATATTATTTATGTATTAGCGCAGAATTTTCGACAATATGCCAACAAAAAAATCTGTACCCCCATCTAAACGTTCGTAATCACAAAAATTTCGAAATACCTATAGGTTACCTATAGGTAACTCAGAACTACCCTCATTTTTCTTAGTTTTGTTTGCCAGACAAATGAATCGTTGTTGAGTGGATTAGAAGCTGCTATAAATAAGATGGCTTTAATCCTGCCTTGTGAATTCACATTTTTATTTTCGAGAATTGCTCCATATGCCATACGCATATGTACTGTATATTTTTGTAACAATTTTTTTGTTTGTTGCGTTTTTCCCGCACGTACCATATCCACCCTGTACAAACCTCAACCTTGGAAGATGAGCCCATTGTCATTCTACTCTACTTAGACCTACACCACTCCCTTGTTGATTACACCCTCGAATGGGTTTGGCTTTGTTTCACTTTAATGGCGTCGACAGAGACACTTTATAGCCACTTCCCAAAATACCACTCGATAATAATGCCCCGGAAAAGTGGAGAAAAACACTTCTGTATCAACGCATGCTTTGATGTAATGGGTCATCCGTGTTTGACTAATTGTGTCCGAAATATTGAAAGAAATAATCAATAACTACTGATTTCGTTTAAAATTCAGCAGAATAATCATAACCTTTCCAAATTTTGCTTAACTTTTATATGCAGATATCAAGATTGTAGCATATTCTTTAAGTCCTAATCTAAACAAACCATTCTAAAGTTTTAACATTTTTTTTTTTCAGTTTTTAGATACCGTCGGGGCGGTAAAAGACCAATGCGGACCTCTAATATATTCAGTGCATGCACCGTCTCGTATCCCGGACTAATCCGGCGTCGAATTAAATGTTAAATGCATTCAACTGAGGCATAATCTTCTTTCGCTTCCCATTTTTGCAGGCATTTTCGACCGATTAGTATCAATTCGTAAGACTCTAATGGATTAACGCTTACAATTGGACGATGGAAAATAGCGATGGCTGCTTGATTAAACAGTATCCCCTTTTAGATAATGAGTTTGCTTGTCCGATTCGTTCCATATCAATTTTTTTTTAGAGAAAATAAACAAGTGTCTAACAATTTACACCGTACGAATATTAAAGCTTAAAAAACACAATTAGAAGTTTTACCCTTGTGCAAACAAGGTGGGTAAATAATCTGGTGAAAGATATTTTAATTAAAATTTACTAAAACTAAAGCGTGATATAAATTTTATACTCGCGTCTATTTACTGACACAGATACTTATTATTAAATGGAACTTAAAATGATTAAACGTTTAATTAAATCA
The DNA here is from genome assembly GCF_000390285.2 of Anoplophora glabripennis. Taxonomy (NCBI): domain Eukaryota; kingdom Metazoa; phylum Arthropoda; class Insecta; order Coleoptera; family Cerambycidae; genus Anoplophora; species Anoplophora glabripennis. The sequence continues at coordinate 1,945,855 of NW_019416496.1, read as the reverse complement.
ATAGTTGACTACTATTTTATATACACAGACGTTCATAGATGGCACACCCATATTCTATCCTAGCATCTCTCTTCCACACTAGGGTTTATCGTTATATCTCACCGGTACTACCTGATTGTATTTCAGTTTACCCGCAGCGCGCGGTGTACGAAATTAAGATCATACTTCACAGGATCATTTCTGTAGTAGGTCTTACCATGCTCTCTACTCAAATGTACAGTTGTCGCAACCACGATGATGAGACGTAGTCTCGTGTCCTGAGCGTGAGGCAGATTTTTCGCGATTGCTTTTGCTTTCGCAGAAGTCATCGATGATCGTTCACTCGCGATTTCCGCGGGCAATGGATACGAGGCAGTCTGAGTGGTTGCTTCAAATATTAATGAAAATAAAAGAGAGTTTTAATAATAGATAATAATAATAATAAATGTCTTTATTCGCATTATTATTTGTACATCCGTCACTGAAGCATTTTGGTATTTTTGGTTACCAATTTTTTCGGATGGAAATGGATTGACGCGAAATTTGAACTGTAGTATTTGAAAAGTAACGAATAAATTAATTATTTTTTAAATTGAGAAGTTTTCGAAAAAATCCCCAGGCACGTCGATTTTGTTTTTGAAAAAGGCACTTTTTGACATACGACCCATATTTGTGACGTCATCGTTGTTCGAGATATGACGTCATCGACAATTTTTTAAAATAGCAACCCCCAATTTTGACCATGCCATTTGAAAGACGTGTCATTCTACTAGATAGAAGAATTCGTCACGAGATACATCGTATATCTCCTGAAGTTACTGAAAATGTCCAAAAAGAATTTATTAATCGTCTTGCCTACGTCAGGCAGCCAACGGTGCACAATTTGAACATTTAATTTAGTCGATTTTTACATAATCATTATCATTTTCAGTATTGTGAAAATTAAATTTTAAAATCTTCAAACATTATCTTCTTGAAATTTTTGTTATATAATTCCATAATTTTTCATGATCTGTGTATGTAGAATAACACGCTCTTTCAAATGGCATGGTCAAAATTGGGGGTTGCTATTTAAAAAAATTGTCGATGACGTCATATATCGAACATCGATGACGTCATAAATATGGGTCGTATGTGAAAAAGTGCCTTTTTTTAAAAACAAAATCGACGTGCCAGGGGATTTTTTCGAAAACTTCTCAATTTAAAAAATAATGAATTTATTCGTTACTTTTCGAAAGCACTGTCTAGTGCCGATGTGTGCTTTTACACTAGGGTGGATGCCACCCCTTCTGGAAGGTGGGAATTTTTTATTAAAAATAACCACACGATTCGATAGAGAGACTAATTCTAAGCAAGAAATGTTCTATAAGGATTTTTTGTACAGTCAATACTTTTTGAGTAATTTGCGCCTAAACACGTTCGTTTTTAACCCAAAAAATGCATGTTTTTGAGCCATTTTTCGCGAATATCTCAAAAACTACAAGTTTTATCAAAAAAATTATCGTAAGCAAAAATGAAGGTAATTAAATAGAAAAGGGATTGCTTTTTTTTTGTAGTTGGTATAGAACCCGAGTTATGGACTCCCAGAAGTTGAAGCCAGTTTGGAAGATAGCTATAATCGAAACATTCAACGTCCTGTAGCGGAAAAATTAAAGGTTTTTCGAGGAAAATTTATATAACACTAAAGTAGATTGGTGGTCAAAGTCGTTAGCATGAAAACTAATGAAGTTACAATCAAAATAAAATGATTGTCTTGATTTTTGAGGAAAAAAAATCGGTATTAAAATTAATGACTTGACAGAAAAAAAAATTAAACGTATTTCTTCTGCAATTTACTTTATTTATGTATTATCAGTAGATTCTGGGAATTTGAACAATTTTAGATGCCTCAATTTAAAAAATATTTCATTTACTTTTGAATAAAATTTTTAAATTTTTAAAAAAATCGCACTTTTCAAAATATTTCAAAGACTAACAAAGTTATAAAAAAAAAGATAGAATAAGAAATTGTAGGTTTTTTCTTACTGAACAATTTGCTTTTTTTAAATTTTGTCATTAGAGGCTCAAAACTTAGCTCCAAGACTGTCTCTCCTGAGCCCTTTTAGCTTACAAATATAAAAAACCTCAAAAAAAATGCAAGTCACGGAACTTAAAGTGCTTTAAATTTCCTACAAAATGGTTTTTGAGTAAATTTATAACTTAAAAATTACAAAAGTTATGATAAAATGATGATAGTGATGAAAATTAAATATTTTATTATACACACGTAAAAAATAACAGACCATTATTAAAACATTTTTTACAATACGTCCATTTATAATGTATATAAAAAAAAAATTAACTGATATTAATTTAGTAAAAAAATATTAAGAATAAAGTCAATAAAATTTAAAAAAATTCATCATACTCACATATAATTTTTAGGAAATTTTTCTAAAGGGGTAGGGTTTTTTATGAAGGATAGGACTTCCGTAAGGTTTTGGGGAATTTGAAAACCAATAAAAAGATTATAATTCAACATATGCATAGATACTATCAGAACATCTCAAGCTTTCAATAATATTTTTTTGTTTATTTTATTATAAGGAATGGTTTTTAAGGGTTGCAACTTTGTAATGAGTCGTAAGCTTTCTAATGAATAACAAAAGAAGTGCAATGCATTGTGAATGCACCAAAAAAAGAATATTTTAAACTGTTAAAAACTTTTTTTTTCTATTTTTTTGGCTATGGAACGGTAGTTTTTAAGGATTTTTAAAGGTTGAAAAGTAATTAAATTCCATAAATTATATTAAAAAACATGAAAGGAACGTTATCCAACATATTTGAACACGAATTGAATCTTTAAAATACGTAAATCTTTGATTATCGCATTTTTTTCGTACAGGGGTAGTTTTCACCCCAAAATAGAAAAAAGCGCACATCTAGACAATATAACTTTTGAAGTGGGGGGCCAGATGCGCTTGTATGCAAATTTTCAGGAAAATCCATGCTATCCGAAAAAATTGGGAGGTTTTACCTTATTTCGCATTGGACTATAAAGCTGTAACGAAAATACCTATTACCTAAGATTGTGTATATAGATCACAGAATTCACAACCATGCAAGTCCATCTTAACCAACAAGGAAAATGTGTACCATTCAACAACCTATAGATACTATTGGAAAAATACTTAATTATAAACCCGATTCCATAAACTAGAAAATCTAGAAACACAGATCAAACTCCAGTCGAATTTTCTACACATTACATACAAATTATTATAATTTTTTACCTTTAGCAGAAAACTTTTTTAGGGACGCGTATGAAACTCATTAAATTTTATTGCTAGGCGTTGTTATACATGTCAACAAACTTCGGAAAGACTATACCAGTAGTTACAACTGGACTCGCACTTGAAAATTCACAACAATCTGTATGAACTATTCGAGGGAATAACGCTGGCACCCCGTACGAATCCGCAGAAACTTTTATACTGCCAATAAACGAACGCAAAGAATCATTAACCCAATTCAGAAAGTTGGGAATTACTGGGGACTGGCCACTGGAACGTCCCATATAAGTTATGGCATGTTCAAATTGACATTCGGGCTTATTACGCCGATTTATGGATTCCGTACATATAATAAAAACGAACAAATTTCAGTTTACAACATTAATAAAACCAGCGCGTCAGCCACCGCGTTGCCTCGCTACATTGTATTCAAAAAGTAAAGGATACACGGTACGGAATGAATATTTCACAACTCTCCGCCTGTTGGCGTCATGAACGGGTGGATTCCCCAAGAGCTTAAATACCCCGTACGACATGTGTTTGGACAAATCCCTCGACTGTGGGGGGTGGTTGCACGTAAGCGACACCCAAGAATATATTTAAATCCTGTTTTGTAAATAATACTCTCCAAAAACCACAGTTGTAAGAATTGTATTATGTCTATGATTAAACTTGTGTTTTTAGTGTTTATTATTTTAATATTCAAGTAAACAATTTTCTCATCGGAGCATCTGAGGGATATGAACCAGAGATAGAGAGTCTAACCTAAGAAATATTTCAAAAAACGTCGAAACGCTCCCAAAACGTTGCAATAAATCGAAAAAATTTATAGGTATTTCGCCATATGCACCTTGAGAACTTCGAAATGCTTGGAAATAGCTCGCTGGCAATACTTCTAAATATCTAGAAAACCACCAAATACTTTGTCCTGGCCTAAACAGTCAAAAAAAAAACTCGAAATACATTAGAACACCTTAACGATGTTGTAAAATAACCTGAAAATGGACCAATATATCTTAATTAAATAAAATACATAATACATTCACCATAATTCACAAAAGCTGTGAAATTTGTTATCAGATGACATTGAAACAGCTCCAGAAAACACTAAAATTGATCGAAATGGCTTTAGAGTACAATACATACGTCAAATAGCTTCAAAGTACATACAAAAATCTGTAAAAGGTCATACTAAAACTCAAAGGTTAATTACTAAATCGATGACTGAAGAGATAGATAAAAGTTCAACAGTTATAACCAAATATTTGTCTAATAAAAACAGCAAAAAAAATAAAAGTAGCAGAAAAATTTTCAATTTTTTTTTTTAGTTTTTTGAAAGGTATCGAGAAAAAAAAGAAGCAATTTGAAGCTTGAAGATTCTAGTTTTGAAATCTTGATATGAAATGAAATCGAAAGGAATAATGCAGAGCAAAAATGTTACAGTTTTTTTTTAAACTGTCGAAATCGATCGTATAGAACCTTTTCCTTTCCTGAATCGTCAGTTTTATAAAAAATTAAAGGAGCAGGTTTATTGCTCCTTAGACATCAATTAATGATTAAGATAAAACAAATTTTTTTGCGCTATTTTTCTCATAATTTCGCATTAAATACTCGTTATATCAAAAAAAAAAAAAATAAATTTTGAAAAAAAAAAATTTCAAAATTTCTCTTTTTCACAATTTTACTTGTGTATATTTGAAATGTCGAAAAATTTTTTTTTTAAATTTAAAAAAAGTTGAAAAATTTATTGTTTTTCAACATTTTGAATTTTTTTTTTTTCGATATTTGCTGAACATTTAACGCGAAATTGTGAGAAAAATTACGCAAAAAATTAATTTCATTTTAATCATTAATTGATGTTTATGGAGGAATAAACCTGCTTCTTTAATTCTTTATAAAACTGATGATTCAGGAAAGGAAAAGGTTCTACCGATCGATTTCAAAATTTACAGGCCTCCTAGGCATGTCTTGAGCTAAAAAAAAACCTTCAAACATTGGCACTTTTCGCAATATTTGCAAAGTAGTCATTGATTTTCCAAAACAGCAGAAAAAGTCATTTTTTGCACTTTTTTAAATTAGTGCTAGGTATAATTTTTTTTTTCAAACATACCAAAAGGTCCTTGAAGAGAATTGTAGCTGATGAATTAGACTAAATGACAGTGGCATTAATTAAGCCCGAAAAAAAATTCTGAGCCATGTACAGTTTTGAAAAAAAAGAAAATTTGATTGCGCCGAAAGTGATCTTCAAAAAAATTTTTCAACTCAAGATTTGAAAACTAGAATCCTCAAGCTTCATTATTCACGAAGTTATAGTCCAGTCACTTAAGGCGAAAATAAGGTAAAAGCTCCCAATTTTTTCGGATAGCATGTATATTGTCTAGATGTGTGCTTTTTTCTATTTGGGGGGTGAAAACTACCAGAATCTACTGTTAATACATAAATAAACTAAATTGAAGAAGGAATACATTTAATTTTTTTCCGTCAACTCATTAATTTTAATACCGATTTTTTTTCTCAAAAATCAAGACAATCATTTTATTTTGATTGCAACTTCATTAGTTTTCATGCTAACGACTCAATTTAAAGGTCTTCTCAAGAACTTTAATAGGTGTTATATAAGTTTTTCTCGAAAAATTTTTCCGCTACAGGACGTTGAACTTTTCGATTCTAGCTATCTTCGAAATTGACTTCAACTTCTGGGAGTCATAATTCGGGTTATATACCACCTACAAAAATAAAAAAAGCAATCTCTTTGATATTTAATTACCTTCATTTTTGCTTATGATCATTTTTTGATAAAACTTGTAGTTTTTGAGATATTCGCGAAAAATGGCTCAAAACCTGAATTTTTGGGCCTAAAACGAACATGTTTAGGGACAAATAACTTAAAAAGTATTGACTGTACAAAAAATCCTTATAGAACATTTTAGAATTCGTCCCTCTATCGAGTCGTGAGGTTATTTTTAATAAAAGAAATTCCCACCTTCTAGAAGGGGTGGCATCCACCCCTAGGGTAAAACCAAACATCGGCAGTATATAACTCTTGTTTCTTGGGCTATTCCCTAGCTACAGTTCAAATTTCACGTCAATCCATTCCATCCAAAAAAATTGGCAGCCAATACACTTCAGTGACTGGACTTACAGCTTTTCAAACATCACTAAAAAAATTTGGAAATTTTTCTGCTCCTTTAATTTTTTTGCTGAGTGTATGTACTTGTACATTAAAAGTAGATTAAAATCGTACATCTTATACTATTAAAAATATCATTTTTGTCCTTTATTTAGCTGTTTTCAAATAACTTTATTTATTTTTGTTTTGTTTTAGATAAATTGGCAGATTAGAACCAAAAGAGAGTAAGATATGCAACTTTCCTAGAACCAGCGAATTGTTTTCTTAACCTTCAAGTGATTTTCGTCCAAAAACATTTTATAGTAACTCTGCGAATTGCCAATCACAGGCGGCATTTTAAAAACGCCGGTGGCTCCACCTAGCGCCCGCATACCTCGCGTCCGTATTAATTAATCCGCAACCGTAGTTTTTTCCGTAGCAGGCTAGTTTCGTCACTCGGCAATACGAAAAAACCCATTAGCCTAATTCTCGGCGGGCGGCGGCCGTCCTTTAATAATTAAACGCGTTCCGCTTATCTGACAGAATTTCTGGACGGAGGCCCGTTCCGCCACCGCCCGCCTATTTTTCTTCCGCGCCACATGCTGGCCCAGCGAAACGACTGCGGAAGCGGTGATTAACAGGAGTGGGGGGTGTGACCGAGCCTCGCGGTGTTAATTGAACCAATTCCGTGACGTAGCGACGACGGCTGACGTCGGCGGACGAGGATTTCGCCCGTGTTGCCAGCTATTAACTCTGGATGTACAGCAGGACATTAAATGTACAAGGTCATTCTCGTCGCATATTTTACCCTCCTATCTAGGAAAAAATTCGTAAATAAGTAATGATGAATAAAGTACACAAAAATAAGTAAATAATGCTTGCCTGATTTTTACAGCATATGACATACTCGAAATCTTGAAGCTGATATTCTAGTACGGGTACTTCATGGGTTTGCTCCTGTCCAACATTAGCGTATACACGAAATTTGCAGTTTGATACTTGATGGCTTTGTAACATTTTATCCAGATGATCAATCCCTAATTTTTTTCTAATAAATTAGATCTTTTACTGGAGCGAAATTGTAACGGCGCTCTGAACATTTTGAATAACTGGTACTGTTTTTATAAACAACATTTAAATCAAGAAAAAACTAATTTTGTGAGGTTTCATAATCAGAGTTTCAGATAGGAACTGTCAACTGACGAGTTCTGATAAGGTAACATTTTTAGGAGTTATAATGGATGAGTGCCTCACCTGGAAACCCCACTGTGTACAATTAAGAACGGAAATTGAAGTCCCGTTTCATCTAACAAAGTACTACAATATTCATATAGATGTCGCTACAGGAAATACGTTTATAGTAAAAATAGTACGATAATTTCATTCAATCAAATTCCGGCAAGATACACCTAAAAAAAACGAGTCAGTTGTCCGGCCTATACGTCCATCCCACTCTTTTGCTATCTCATAATTGCATATGAAAAGAGAAGGGTAATAAAATAATAAAAAACTCCAATTTGCGGTCGCCGGTTTTTTGTTCTGAAAATATTTCTATTTTCTATCTTCTACATATTATTATGTACATATTTACAAAAAAGGAGGATGGCAAGTGGTTGTATGTACAAATTTATAACATTTGCAGCCAACTAAAAGTTTTATTTCATATTATTTTCTACATTTTAGTACTTATATGGATTCGGACCAGAGTAGGTGCGAATGTAATTATTTCTTGTATGGATCTTTGAGCTGTTATCTTTTATTGTTGCGTTGTGGCTGCGAAATATTTTATTTGTGGAGTTTACTATTTTTTATATGAAGGAAAAAACATTAACAGAGTAAGTATTACAATTTGCTAGGCATAGTTGTACTTAGTACTAAATTCAAGTAAATAATAGATATTAAAAATAAATATGTAGGTATATTGTATTTGATTATTTGAAAATAAAAATTACATATGCGACAATGGACTTTCCGCTTACTTAGCCGTAATATAAATATGACATATTGTCGTTGCAATGCACATACAGGCTGTTCCAATAGTGTGACAAAGTTTATAATTATTTTCAGTTATAGTTGTATAGGGCAAAATCTTCAGGCCAAAAACAAGATTTTCTGAACGTTTAATTCGGTCTGAAAATAATGAATAATGGAAATAATAATAAAATGTGAATCCGAGCAAGTAACTTTTTTCGTATCACTACTACAGGCAGTTATACTAAACTTTATCGCACTATTGTGGCACCCTATATATGACTAGATATATCATTATGGTAAATCAAAAGCATAATAGGTAAAAATGTATAATTATCTATGTTTATAACAAATATTATCTGGTAAAATTCTTTTCTTACTTTCAGATACGGAACCGGAAGAAGTCTATATGTTATTTCGTAATATACCTATAGTGGTGAAAACAACCCACTCTATGTAGAACAAATTAAGAAATATGAAGAATTATGGAAAAAATCAATGGCAACAAATTTGGAACAATTTTATAAAAATTGTATACTACCAGAAATAATATACAAAAATATTCCACAGGGAAAAAGATGTATGGATCCAGAATATATTATAGAAACTCAAATTAATAAAAAGAAATAATTTTATTTTATGAATTTTTAAATTTTTTCCTGTTCTACTGTACCTATTCTATTTATTTCTTTATTACTTTCATTTATTTACATATTTATTAAACTACACTGTTCCACAGAATTTCTGTTTATATTGGAGGTATTAAAGTACCTATACTACAACTATTTTTTCAATTGAAGTGAACTGAATACCTATTTCTCATAAAAAAAATTTAGACTCAAATCGTCCTTTTGTACATAATTCTTTACACATTTTTTGGACAAAATAAGTATATCGTACATATTTTTTATATTTTCTCATTATTATGTATATTCACAATTAAAATTCTATTTATATTAATATGCAAATTTTTTTTATCAAGAATTACTTAATATTAATTATTAAAAATATAATATTTTCCATTTCTGTTTATACCAAAGTAAGCCGCTTTATTCACAAATCGTAATTATAACATAACTTTCCGTTATGAACAACTTTTCTTATTAACATTTTTTTATATTATCAAAAACAAAAGCAGTTTATTCTTCAACGTTATTAATTTTGTTAAATTTCTGATCACCCTGTATATATATAAATTACAGTTTTTCATGACAAACATATTCAATTAAAAAGCAAAATATTTTTTGTCACGAATTACTTTTTCTAGTAGAATAGAAAATAAAAATGTTTTCCCTCTTATCCACTAAACGTAGATACTAATATAGGTATATTAATTATAAATTATGGTTTTAAATAAACTAAAAATTGTTTATATTTCATATTTTCTAAAATTATATAATAGTATGGACTTGCACTGTTACTTATATACTTTTATACAAAAATATATCTAAAATGATCATGACATTCTTTAAATATTTACGTATCAATTAACAGAAACCATGACTACCAATTCAGAATCAGGTTATACCAAATTAACCACATACAACAGCTGTTCGTTAAAAATAACCCGAGTCCATTCATAAATAAATTTTTACTAGTGCGACATCTATTACAAATCAAGCGAATTAAAAGTCGGAGATAATGCTATTCATGAATGAATATTTTTTAATAATTTTATTCCAATATAACTTTTTAAATAATAAAGTGATGAACAAACTATGAAATAAAGTCTAATCAGTTTATTTATTTAAAGACAACTATATAAAAAATTGCATAATTCTATAATACTATGAAGAAATAATCGTTTCTTTGTAAAAGTCCAAAAAACCTTCATATTTAGAAATTAATTTCTCACGAATTATTTACCTATCCCAATTAATTTTTGCTTTACTGTCTTCATTTATACTTTGCCAAATGTGATATGAAATTTTACTACTTTCTTCCATTGCTTTAAAAAGATATATTGGAATACAAAAGGGCTGTTTTCTACCATTTTTTGGTACAATTTAGGCAACCAGAGATGCATCAGTTTCCATCCTTAATCTCAAAACTAAATTCAGTCTGTTACTTAATGAGAAGTCTGAAACCAGGTATGTTGAATACTCAACTTCTGCAAATATATCATGCGCAAGTAGGGTCCAGACTACGATATGGCATATGCTTATGGGGTAATTCCGCCTTAACATTGTATGTTTTTATCGCGCAAAAAAGAATTTTGACAAGCATGTTAGGTATTATGAGTACTTCGACATGTAGATATATTTTTAAAGATTTAAAAATTTTGACTGTTGTTTCTGTGTTGATTTATGAATTATGTGTGTATATTTTTAATAATAAGACCAAGTTCTCTACGAATTTTGACAAACATGGTAAAAATACGCGACAAAATGGTAGATATAACGTACCATATTGCAAATATCTAATTTCAGTAAATTCACCTAATTGTCTGGGACTTAAGGTATATAATTATTTACCAGATAGTATAGTATTAAGAATATCTGTAACTTTGTCAAATTTAAATATGAACTGAAGTCTTATTTGACCGAGAAATGTTTTTATATGTTGTATGAATTTTTTATATCCTAAATTTATATTTGTGACTATTCCTATACAGTATGTTACTGTCTCTGAGGAAAATAAATGTATTATTATTATTGGAGTTCAAAGTTACTACAATCTCTTAAACGTTGAACTAATCTTACAAACATTTTCTTATTCAGTACTTATAGGTGGGGATAATCCATGTGACATCGTCTTCTTGCAACAGCATAGTTTTCTCCTGATAAAAAGTAGGCTCTAACCATATCAACTCTTCCTTGATTCGCGTATATGCTTCGCACGATATACAGGGTGTATCTAAATAACACCGAAAAAATTCAAGGGGCGATTCTCCGATGAAAATTAATAGGGGTCTTTGGTATAAAATTTTTTGAAAAAACCCTCCCCTGAAAAGTTACGCCCCTCCTAAAATTACAAAAAAAAATTGTTTTTCTTTTTTATCTTCCACGTACATCAAGCTAAAGAAACCAAACTTGGTGAACATTATCTGTCAATAAAACTACACTTTTTGAATTTTTTTCAACCCTGAACTATTTTTGTAAGGGGTTGAAATAATCAACCCCTATGACATTTTTTCTTATAATTTTTTTTTCGATAAAATTTTTTCCTTTTAAAAAATATGTCTAAAAAACCCCATTCATTTACTAACTTTTTGATCTCTTCAAGTTTCTTCGAAAAGTTAAGGATTTATGACAAAAAAAAATAAATGTATTGTAATGTATTTTTAAAAAGATGAGCTGTTTAACGCGAGTGTATTTTGCCGAAAGATCTAGTGGCCTGTTCTTTACAATGGAATCCGTAGAAACAAATGTCAATGTCATTTATTGTCATATTAAATAACATTTTATTAAAAAACACTCAACCAAATAGTTGACCTATGATTCTACTAGGCTAAGAAGTTTGGAACTTAGACTAAAAGTGAACAAATGATGAATAATGTTATAACAGTAACAAAAAATAAAAATCTGTCGGATATTGACAATACAATCTACAAAAAATGTTGAAAATGATTGCCTTCAGCTTCAATACAAGCATCTACTCTTGTTCTCATAGAATTGCGTATGCGTTCAAATATTCCTGGTGAATTTTTTATCGTTTCACACCCTGCTACAATGCGGTTTCGCAAATCATTGATATCTTCAACTGGCCTTGAGTAGATCAAAGATTTCAGATATCCCCATATGCAAAAATCCAAAGGATTAAGGTCAGGGGAGCGGGCTGGCCAATTTACATATCCTCCTCGACCTATCCATCGATTGGCATACACCTCATCCAAGTGACGTCTTGCACGTATACTAAAGTGGGCTGGTGCACCGTCGTGCATAAACCATAAACGTTGCCTAATTTGAATGGGAACTTCTTCAAGAATAATAGGTAATTCTTCGAGAAGATGACAATATGAGTCACCATCTAATCGTCGTGGAAGAAAATAGGGACCAATTAAATGATCGTCGATAATTCCGAGCCACACATTTAATGAAAATTGATACTGATGATTTCCTTCAAAAAAGTCATGAGGATTTTCCTCAGCCCAAATATGATTGTTACGAAAATTTCTAATACAGTCTCTTGAGAAATTCGCCTCGTCAGTAAATAAAATATTTCTTAAGAACTGCGGCGCTTGGCCGATCATATTAATAAGCCATTGACAAAAAACCACACGTGGTAAAAAATCTCGAATCAGTAACGACTGCACCCGTTGGAGATGATAGGGATATAACTGTTGTTCTTTTAAAATTCTAAAAACTACCGAATGGCTTACATTTAGGACACGAGCTATTTTCCTGGTACTAGTTTCTGGGGATTCCTCAATTAAATTAAGTACGGCTTCATCGACAGCTTCAGTTCTAACTTCTCGGCTACGGCCACAGTCATGACTTCTCTTTTCAAATTTTCCAAGTTCCCGCAAGCGTTGGTGAATATTTGTGAACGTAGTATGGTGGGGTAATCTACGCTCTGGGTACTGTTCAGCATAAAGTCTTTGCGCTTCCAATGCATTACCGTTAGCATACCCATATGTAAAATGCATATCTGCCATTTCTAAATTCGAATAGTTAACCATATTTTCGGTTTATTAACTAATATTTTCTACACAAAATCATGAAACTTGTGAAATAGTAAGAAACAGTAACAATAAATGACATTGACATTTGTTTCTACGGATTCCATTGTAAAGAACAGGCCACTAGATCTTTCGGCAAAATACACTCGCGTTAAACAGCTCATCTTTTTAAAAATACATTACAATACATTTTTTTTTTTTTGTCATAAATCCTTAACTTTTCGAAGAAACTTGAAGAGATCAAAAAGTTAGTAAATGAATGGGGTTTTTTAGACATATTTTTTAAAAGGAAAAAATTTTATCGAAAAAAAAATTATAAGAAAAAATGTCATAGGGGTTGATTATTTCAACCCCTTACAAAAATAGTTCAGGGTTGAAAAAAATTCAAAAAGTGTAGTTTTATTGACAGATAATGTTCACCAAGTTTGGTTTCTTTAGCTTGATGTACGTGGAAGATAAAAAAGAAAAACAATTTTTTCTTGTAATTTTAGGAGGGGCGTAACTTTTCAGGGGAGGGTTTTTTCAAAAAATTTTATACCAAAGACCCCTATTAATTTTCATCGGAGAATCGTCCCTTGAATTTTTTCTGTGTTATTTAGATACACCCTGTATAATCCAGAGCGGATCTGTCGAAATATGCCTCTTCTTGGATATAAGAGGGTGCAAGCTAATTTTTTATTAAATGTGTAGATCCCTAGATCTGGGCGAGGTCGGGAACATTTTCAAAATTGCAAAAATGTTTAATAAATTTAAAAAAATACCTATTTTATCTGAGGTTTTTACTTATATCTTGGACACTATGCATTTTGGGAGATTATTGAAGAGGAAAAAGTTTTAGAATTGAATTTTGCACAATATACTGTACGTTAAAAATGTTTAAATTTATTTTAAATGTTTTCATGAAAAACGGGCAAAATAATCAAGCTTTTTGGATATTTTTTTAAAATATTTTAATTGCTCCGAGGGCATTCTAATTTTGGTAAAAAAAACTTTAGAGTATAATAAAACAACACACCAAATTTTATTAAAATCGGTTCTATAGTTTTCGAAAAAAATTTTGAAAAAAAATTTTTGAATTTCCGAAATGTTGCACAGCCTCAAATAAAGCAACTAGATACTTGAAAATTTTATCACATAGAAAAGACCGCTGAACCTTTCAAACGGTTTGTGAAAAAATGAAATCGGTTGATTAGGACGGCAACAGTAAATTTTTAAAGTTAACACTGTTTTCTTTTATTTTTAAACAATTAGATTACATTTATCAATTTGCAATTTAGTTTTTTTCAAAAATTACAATTGTATTAATTACAATTGGCTGTGCAACATTTTGAAAATTCGAAATTTTTTTTTCAAAATTTTTTTCAAGAAATTATTTTGCGAAAACCATATAACCGATTTTAGTGAAATTTGGTGTGTTATCTTGTAATACTCTAAAGTTTTTTTTTATCAAAATTAGAATGACCTCGGAGCGATTAAAATATTTTAAAAACACTATCCAAAAAACTTGTTTATTTTGCCTTTCTTTCTTCAATTATTGCCACTTTACAACATCGGTAATAAATTTAAACATTTTTAACTTACAGTATATTGCGCAAAATTCAATTCAAAAACGTTATTTCCTCTTCAATATTCTTCCAAAATGCATAGGTAATGTTTCATTTAAAAAAGCAAAGGTTTGGTTTTACCTTCAAAACAAAACAGTTAATTGTTGTATATTTCTCTGATACCGCTACAAAATTTCCTACAACTTTCGTCTTTATCAGTTTTCCTAGACACAAAGATAAAAAAGTAAGAAACGCAAAATATTTTGTCACTCTGTACATTATTTTTTATGCGAAGGAAGACAGCGTTTGTAGAGTTGGTTTTTATTTGTTACTAGTATTTTGTCACCAATAGGATTGGAATTTGGTGGTCTAGGTGGTCATTCTTTCTGAAATCTATTATTGTCGTTTCTATAGGTGAAATTCAGTACAAAAAAAGTGACATAAAAGATAAAACAAGGGACCCAGTACACAAATCAACCAACCGATTTGTTGCTGAGATATCGATGATTAAAGTCAAAGGGGTCATTTTTTATTCAACCATCCATATCTCGGTAACCAAGAGTCGTAGGGAGACATTTCAAAAATCAAATTAAAGCTCACTAACCTCTATATTGATTCAGTTCGAAAAAAATCCGTGGACAGTCCAAAAAAAAATAATTATTTTTTCTCGAGATATCTCTTTTGATTCCTCGATAATCAGAGCGCAATTTTTTTTTTGTAAAAAAAACCTTGAAACTAAAGACAAAGCTTCAAAACTGCTTGTGTTTATCTCAACACAACCATTTTTCGCTGAGATACAGCCCGTCAAAAATCACTAAAAAATTTAAGACATTTTTTTGGTCCCTCTAATTTTTTCCAAATTTATAACACCGGTATAACCAAATTTTCACCGCACCATTCACAAAGGCCGCTTCGACGAAACGGTTCAGAAGAATTCTTAAACTGATAAACGCACTTTCCTGATTGGATGCAGGAGAATTGAAAGGATACATAACATTAAAAAAATTTCTGGGATGTCAAGTTACCCCGGTGGAAAATGCCGTAGGCCGGAATATGGTAGTAAGTGCGAAAAAAGAGAAGTTTCGTCGTCGGCACAACTTAATTAAGATAAAACAAGTTTTTTCTTAAAGCCCGTCTTCAGGGAACTTATAATTAACTGTATAATTTTCCATCGGAGCTAATAAGAACGACTCACTGGCCCCCTTTACAGCAGAATACACAAAAAGTGCTCGAGGAATACACTTTGCCGGGGAAACTTTTAACAATATAACTGTTTATGAAAAGTTGGCGTAATCGAATTAACACGCACAAATCTGATTATTCGGTGTCGCTTTCGAAAGACGTCGTCGGCTCCTAAAATTCTCGAGATATACCCTATACGACCCGTCAGCTAAAAAATACAGTCTTTCATGTTTAAATTCCAATCCACTAAGGAGTTTAATAATTCTGAAATCAATTTGGTTACCGGAAAGCTAATATTTTGTAATAGTTCAGGCAAAAGTCGCTCGGGAATTCGCTCTTTTTGCATTAATTAATTCCTTGGAATAATATTTTATTATATATTTTTTATTATTTAGTACAATCATGGATTTGCATGAAAATTTAGAATAAGGCCCATCTTAGGCTCAAAAAAAAAAATAAAAGTGAGTAGTGAGAGAAGTATAAGCCTGATTGACGCTTTTTGTTTTTTAGGGGTAAAAACTAGGCCTAAGTGAAAAAAATTGAAAAAATTAAGTTTTAAGCATTTTATTGATAAAAATCTTGTTCAAGCATTTATATTAAATACTGTTCTGTGTTCTCGAACATGTTTTATGATATATTTGATCTTTTCGACCCTTTATTTAACCCTTAAAAACTACCCCTATGCAAAAATAATGATAAAAAATTACTTTTTAAAGATTTGGAATGATTAACTCGTGCAATTATTTAAAATAAAAGTTATCTTATTGCTAATAAAAGAATTTGTCCATTTCAACCCCTAAAAACCACCCCTGTATTGACAAAAATGATAAAAAAATATTTTTTAAAAGTTTGGAATGCTTTAACGGTGCAATTATTCAAAATAAAAATTCCCTCATTGCTTATGAAAGAATTTGTATCTCATAACACTTTTCAACCTTTATAAATCACCCCTGTACTAAAGACATGATTAAAAATTACGTTTTAAATCTTGGAATGCTATAATTGTGCAATAATTTAAAATAAAAATTCCCTTATATTGTTTATGAAAGAATATTTTACTTTTGCCATTTTCAACTCTTATAAACTACCCTTTTACCAATATTAATGTAAATTATTTTTATTATAATCGATTTTTAAATATTATCAATCATAAAGAAATTGCTACGCTGCATATAAATAATTACACTAAATTTTTTTACTTATTTTATTTGTATAATATACATATGATATATAAAAATGAGAAAGCCTATTTTGCTCCGAAAAAATGTCACTGGTTTTTTTACCATAACTTGGTTAATTTTGAAGCTATAGTTTCCCACAAAAAAGCATTTTAAAGATAATTTCAAGAGCTGTAAGATCGATTACGTATAAAACCTTGTAAGTCCTTCGTTTTTTAAAGGGAAAGGACTTCAACCGGCGATATCTCCTTTATTTTTTATGCTATAGGAATAAAAAAGCTAAATATAGCAGCTGTCAGTTTCAATAACGTTAATGACTATATAACTTTATTTTAAAGAATAATCGTGATAACAATAACAAACAATTAAATGAGCTGCGGAAAGTGTCCCCCTCCTTGCTATAACAATAAATTAAAGCAGCTGCTGAAAGTGTCCCCCTCCTTGTTCCAAGCACTTTTCACACCTGTTCCTCAAAGAATTAAAGACATTTTCTAAGATGCTCGGGGTATAGTTAATTTCACGATTCTTGTCTATAAGTCGAGCCTGCAGATGGTTTAAATCAGGAATAGGCAGTTCAAAAATAGTGTTTTTAAGGTAAGGCCACAAAAAGAAATCACACGGCGTAATATCACATGACCTCGGTGGAAATTCATGTTCAGCATTGAGACTTATTAGTCGATTTTGGAATACTTCCCTCAACATATTCATCGTCTCGCCTGCCGTATGTGCCCTTACGCCATCTTGTTGAAAGTAAAAGTTGGTAATTTCGTTTTCTTCCAGCTGGTTAACAAAAGGAGCGATAATTTCTTCTCTATACCTTTGCGCAGTAAGAGTACCATTAAAAAAAATAGGTCCATAAATCCTCCTTCGATTGAGAGCACACCAAACTCCAATTTTTTGAGCGTGTAGAGGGCCCTCGACAAAAAAGTTATCTGGTTTTTCAGAAGACCACATTCTCATATTCTGTGAGTTTACGTAACCACTTAAATGAAACCAGGCTTCATCAGAAAAAAAGGTCATATTATGAAGTTCACCGTAGTTGTTTAAAAACCATTCACAAAATACAGCCCGTCGCGGAAAATCAACTTCATAAAGTTCTTGCTGACAAATTAAACGATAGGAGAACAAACGCAAATCTTTTTTTAACACTGTGTGGCAGGTACCGACTGATACTCCCACCATTTGTGATAAAACACGTACAGAAGTTCTTGGCGCATTTTCCATTATTTGTTGGACATTTTCTTTTAATTCTTTAGTCCGCTTTTTAGGTCGGCCGCTTCCTTCTTTTCTTGTTACACTGCCCGTTTCACGAAAAACATTAACACAACGCTGAACTGCACTTTGAAGAATTTTGTACTCAACAACGCCGGGAAATTGATTTTGAAATTCTATGAAACATTCCTCAATAGAATACTTCCATATTCCATCAATCTTGCGTCCATTTCTAAAGTAGGACTCTATGATAAACACTTTTTGTTCTTGAGAAAACACCATTTTAAACGCTTTTTAAAACGAAAATATTCAAATTGATGACGTTTAAGTTCATTTGCTATACGCTACGCCCTACGTCCAAATTTTCAGAACCAACTTGACCACGTTTTTATTTGAACGCTCGTTATAAAACCAGAGTGACATATATCAAAAGACGGCTCAATATCATAGATGAATTTGATATGCATAAATTAGGTAAACGATTAAATGTAGAGCAGATATCTTTAATGAACTGAAGTCAATGATATTTTATTATCAAATGTCAAATTAAATTATAAATTTTAACAAATGTCAAAACTAAAGTTTTCAGAAATTAAGGAATATTTAATAATAAGTAATAAATTTATATATTAAAAATAAAAGGACATTGTAACAAATGTATTAGGTATAAGAAGTGCAGTGAAAGTGTTGTGAAAAAAGGACGCCCAAAGACTGGAATGTATGTGAAGGGACCTTAAGGAAAAATAAACACTAGAAATTTCTAGAAGGTGAAAAAACAATTGTTTATTTACTAGTTACGGCTTGGTTTTTTGGTAAAAAAGCTAGAGAGGAGAAGTAGCTCCAACAAAAATTAAATAATTCAAGAAAAAACAGTCAAGAAGTAAATTATAACTTACTAGTAACATCCATAATCGTTTGTTTTCAAAATCCACATAAAGAAAGTCGACAGTGAAGAAATTTTGCAACAAATATCAGGCAGTATCCGGAGAGGTGTTCCAGTGGCCCATAAATGGTACAACAGACATCGTCAGCGTTTCCAACAAGGAGAGAAGTACCCAGTAACCAACAGGTACCTACAAATTAGAAAAATAAAGTGCACTAAAGTATTAATTCATAGCTATAGCTTACAAATAACAAAGTATTAATGCAATATACCTTAGAAAAGGGAAAATTAATATAACAGGACTTACGTGCACTAATTTACATACTAGCAATCCAAAAAACTAGCTTTAAAAACTCTAATATTGAATGAGCTCACAACAGGTTCTAAAAGGGACGATCATCTTAATCTAAACGTCAAATCATGTGAATTAAATTTGTATAAATTAAGATATGCAATACAATACACGGGCGAATGGTTAAGGTAGTATCAATCAGAATTAAAACAGTAAAAATTTTGAAAATAAAAAGGAAAAATACCCAGTCCTTGTATTGTAAAAATTGTTATACGATAAGGAAAGGTACAGAAAAACCAAAATATTCTTTATGATTGTTCAACTTAAAAAAAAATCATTTATACGAAGTCATTTCTGATTTAAAGCCAACCAGTTGAAAATTTTGTTTTCTTATAATCTCCTTAACTAATTTAAATAAATATTGTATAAAATTGTTAAAACTCTATTTTCTGGCGTGCTGCATTGAGCGAGTTTATGAATGAATGAAACAGAACCGACTCCTCAGATTCAAATTAAAACAAATATCTGAGTGACAGCTAGCAATGGATAAAAAAATTTAATATACGAGGTGAATAAAATTGAGGTTTACAGTTAATCTAAATATAAATAAAAAGTAATTATAGAAACAAAATCAAAATACAAAACAATACTCAATACACAAAATTGAATTAAATTAAATTAAAATTAAATTAAATTTATTATAAAACCACATCAAAATAATATTTTATATAAAATTTTCATAACAATGTATCCTCTTATATAACATGTGAGCTTTTTACGTAAAATATACGTGCTCTTAAATGTATTCTATTAAAGTTGCATAGTTATTTATTTATCCAACTAAAGTAAAGCGATGTGCTAAATACGTTGTAAGTTATACGAGTACGGTTTATATAATATCACTAGAAACAGTAGAGCCGTATGAGAAAAATCCTCTTTAATAGCCCACTCTGTTAATATAAAGCGAAACGTTTCCTCGTGACCCACTAATGCACTACCCCATTCCCTATTCGTATACATGAGGGTGACTTTTGACCGACACCCCATTTATCTTGCGTTTTGGGATCAAAACGTAGTAATGCTACATCCGATTCCAACACATCAAAAGGCTTTTAAGAAGCGTCTGCAAACCACGTTGCGGTTTCATCAAATGAAAATCACACAGAGACATGTTTCTCTCATCATTTTACTCATGTTTGAAGAAAATACTGGAATTATTGCCATTCATATCTTTTAACCAAAGTTCCTATCCATGCGTTTATTAGTAATGATTCTAAAGGCATTCACGTACTGTAAAAGCTGAGCTCGTGTGGTAATAAACACTATTTAGAAATACAATGGTAGGTAACATTGCAAGCTGGTGTTCTGTATGGAAACGTCCTGGATATTTAACATTTTCTGAAAACAATATTTATGCCAGAATAAAAAAATATAGTTATTTACACCATGAAGGAGTTAATTATTATTTACCAGTCGAGGAGGAGTTTGCGCCCGAGCGGAGCGAGGGCTGGCAATAGAGTCCGAGACTGGTAAATTATACTTAACTGGTTCTGACACTATCAAAGGATGGTGTCAGAACAAAAATACTGGTGTTTCTGAAATGTCACTGCTAGCATATTTCATGGAGAAGTCAAGAACTCTAAAGTCACCGGCAAATATATATCAAAATACCCCAAGCTGAGAGCATTTTTGAAACGTAAGAATGACGTTTATATATACGCCTAAAAAGTCAAACGTTTTTACAAGAGAACAAACAAGTCAAGGATTTTTTCATTGAAGCACCCATAACTCATATTTGCTAATGAAGGTAGTGACGGTCTTAGGCATTGCAGGAGCATGCCGTTCAGATGAGTTATGCAAACTTTGAACAACGTCAATTTCAAAAATTTCAATGACATTATTGTAGTTACAATTCCAGATTCTAAAAATGGTATGTCACGTACGTTTACAATTACTTCGCGTCTGGGTTCTGTTTCTCACCTATAAATTCTCAAGGAACATAGGTATCATGATTAGATTGGAAAGGAAAACTGAAATTTCACGTTTTTTTATGCGCTATCAAGCAGGTAGATGTTACAACCAACCAGTCGGCAAGAATACTCTTTCTATGATTCCTAATAAGATAGCAGAGTTTTTGAAACTAGAACATCCTGAAACATATACAGGCCATTCATTCCGAAGAACATCGTCAACGGTACAGGCTAATAAAGGAGTTGATGTATTAGCAATCAAGAGACATGGTGGGTGGAAATCAGCCACAATTGCATAAAGTTATGTTGCTGACACTTTAAGTAATAAAAATGAAATAGCCAACAGGATTCTTTACAATAACACTTCAACTCCAGGTTCTAGTAGTACGTGGCATCATGCTGTTTTAATGGATCAGTCAGATATTATTGAGCCTCCGATGACTGAAATGGAATGGAAATCATTTTGAGAAAAATTTGACAATTAGTAAACGCGAGGGGAATAATTATCCAGATTTTATAAATGTTACTAAATGTAATAACTGTACAATTACTATAAATATTCATTCATAATAATCACAGCCACACAGAAAAAAAAAGTTGGGTATACTTTTTATGCGACATATATTTTTCGTAGTAATTTGGCCTCCTGAATACGAATCTGGGGTCAGAATTGGCCCATCACGTCACAATTTTTTCCTAACCTCAAAAAACTTTTGAAAAATAGTGAAAATTGATGAAAATTTACTGGGAAAATTTGGAAAAAAATTTATTTCCACATCAAATAGTACATTTTTATGTAAAAGACTCTGCTGAATTCAAATCCACTGTCAGAATTGAGCTAGGACGTGTGGTTTTTTTCTAACCTCAAAAAACCGAGCAGGAATCGCTATTTTCGAATTCTGAGCGGATTTTGACCAGATTTTGTATAAAGGATTTTTTTGGGTCGCTGATTACGAATATGAATTCACATTGTAAAAATTCAAGATGGCTGATCCAATATGGCGGGTGTACTTTTTTGAAATCCACCGATTTCAGTAAAATTTGGCATCATAAGGATTGCTGGTTGATCTCACCTTCATTAATCACACATCTGGAGCCAGATTTTCATAAATCAAGGTAAAAGATTCCACTCCGTCTAAAAATGTGACTTCGCTTAAAAAAATCACTTAAGGACTCTATACATGTAATGATGTGTAGTGTGATGTGCTTGTTTCCATGGGACAAGACAAAAAAGTTTCTACTTTATTCTTTCATTTATTTAGTCGTGCATGGGCTTACGGTTTTCCAATCAGATTTTTTAACTACTATGCAGTTTTCCTATGGCATTTAGATGCTTTTATTTCTTAATAATTTTAAAGTTCAAGGAAAAGGACACATTACTGCCACACAGCACAGCACTGCATCTGCTTATGCCTTCAATCTAAAAATGTGACTGCCGAAAAAATGCCTCCTACTCGGCCTAAAATTATGACTCTGCCTACAAATTTTACCTTGATTTATGAAAATCTGGCTCCAGATGTGTGATTACTGAAGGTGAGATCAACCAGCAATCCTTATGATGCCAAATTTTACTGAAATCGGTGGATTTCAAAAAAGTACACCCGCCATATTGGATCAGCCATCTTGAATTTTTACAATGTGAATTCATATTCGTAATCAGCGGCCCAAAAAACCCCTTTATACAAAATCTGGTCAAAATCCGCTCAGAATTTGAAAATAGCGATTCCTGCTCAGTTTGTTGAGGTTAGAAAAAAAAACACACGTTCTAGCTCAATTCTGACAGTGGATTTGAATTCAGCAGAGTCTTTTACATAAAAATGTACTATTTGATGTGGAAATAAATTTTTTTCCAAATTTTCCCAGTAATTTTCATCAATTTTCAATATTTTTCAAAAGTTTTTTGAGGTTAGGAAAAAATTGTGACGTGATGGGCCAATTCTGACCCCAGATTCGTGTTCAGGAGGCCAAATTACTACGAAAAATATATGTCGCATAAAAAGTATACCCAACTTTTTTTTTCTGTGTGGCTGTGAATTAATAAAATATAAATATTTCTATTTATTTATTTATAAAATATGCATTTATATCCCGAAATCGCTTTTTTCCCCTAGGAAGGTAAATTAAATCACTTACCTCCCATTGTCCATAACAACTTCCACTTCTATGATAAAATCCACTTACCGCCTTAAAAACAATGTATTAATAGTCTGTTTATAGTGGGAGCAGATAAAATCTAAAAAGTTTATGTCTTATGATTATTTGACAGAAATTTTGATATTAGTCACAAAAACCGAACTAAAAAACTACAACTGTTGGACAAAAGTATTCTTGTTATCTTTATTTTATTCGATGATTTATGGCAACAGCGACAAGGCCCGAAACTTTATTTGCCGCTCTTTTTCTGTTTAATTTATTGTTCGAATTTCAGCGAGTATACGAATGCCCGCCGTATATGTGACATATATCTAACAAATTCTCTCCGTACCGTCAGGAGCTCTTTTCATCAACTTCGCGAAACGGTAACAGTATCTAATTTGTCAAAGTACAAGCGATGACGAACTTTTTTCACAGAGGGGATATCCCCTGCAAAGTTTGCCATAAATGAAACTTTCCTTAAACGAGTTACGTCCTCTCTCTTCCTCGGACTTGGAGAATTATTATAGGATTACAAGAAACGTCGTTGCGCTGCTTGTTTCTGAAAAACGAGCTGAAATGCAACTTTTCGATTCGGTTCCACGACGCGGAGTTGTGCAGCGGAGTTGGGTAATAGCGGGGATAGTAATAATTTCCACCTCGTTCCTCACATGTTTAAAATCTTAAACTTGATTTAATGCATTGTTATACGGGGTGTCCGAAAAGTCTGGAAACACCAGAATAATTTCCCAGGTAAATTACTTTTGACGAGGAATTCAATGGTGACCTTGAATTTGATCCTGACGATGACCTTGAAGGTTATTTCAAGGTCACCTCCATTTTTTTAAATGAAAACCCTCTTTTTCGACGTCGACAATCGAAAGAGCGAGAAATTTTACGTTGTTCCTGGGTAACTCTAAAAGTAAAACTACGAAAAATTCCGCTTTTTTATTGCCAGCGTCACATGAGACTCATTACCACTAATTGCAATTAAACAAAATAACTAAAGTGAGATTTGTACTACTTTCATCAACTGCATCTTTCGGAGATATCCAGCCCTCAAACTTAAATAACCTTTGAATTACCTTCAAGGTCAACCCTGATTTATGACCTTAGAAAGTTTTTGGACGTAAAATATCCCGCTCTTTCGATTTCCGACGTCAAAAAAGGGGGTTTCCATTTAAAAAAATGGAGGTGACCTTGAAATAACCTTCAAGGTCATCGCCAAGGTCAAATCCAAGGTCACCATTGAATTCCTCGTCAA
The DNA here is from genome assembly GCF_000390285.2 of Anoplophora glabripennis. Taxonomy (NCBI): domain Eukaryota; kingdom Metazoa; phylum Arthropoda; class Insecta; order Coleoptera; family Cerambycidae; genus Anoplophora; species Anoplophora glabripennis. The sequence continues at coordinate 1,921,245 of NW_019416496.1, read as the reverse complement.
AAGTTAGTACAAGAATGACCTTAATATTTTTCAAAAATAATTTACCTGGGAAATTATTCAAGTGTTTCCAGACTTTTTGGACACCCTGTATAAATTTAATGGGAATAGAACTCACGGCTACAGTTCACCTAAATTATAAAAAATATACGAGATTTAACATTTTACAACTTTTTTTAAATAATAATTTGCCGTAACTTTTTCCAAATTAACCAACATTTTTTTTTTAATTTGAGAAGAGAGACGAGAAAAAACTTTTTAAAGTACAGAAGAGACTATGATTGTTTGAAATAGTCGTCAGTACTACATAAAATACAATTTTTTAGATTTTTTTGACAAAAAGCATTAAATACTAGTTTTCTCTTGAAGATCTTTACGATGTTGATCTTTATGTTGAGCTTGAGCTGTTTAATTTCTTGAAAAATGGAAATAAATCAGTGAGTCCAGCATAAATTTTTAAAAGATATGTTTGTATATTGTCTATTCAAGTTTCAAATTCGATACAATTATTTTTAGAACCTATTGTTTTACGCGTAAGAGTTCTTCTAAAATATCGTTATCAACAAAATTCCTTGATCAATCCTTAGTCTGTTACGACATGCAAATGCACAGTCCTTCCATGCATTTGCATTTGTCACAGATAAAATGCGTATTACACACAGCACTATGACAACTCCTTTCTGTTAAAGGAATGTAGCACGTGAGGTACGTTTGTTAAAAGCCAAAAAAAACTTAAAAGAGTTGCATTATTTGAGTGGCGGCACAAAGTACGTTATGCAGATGGAATCCATCTACAAAGTGTTTTTTCACAGCTTTGTAACATTACGATGTAATTCTATGTAGCGATCACTGTGCTTTTTATTAATAAAACAGTAAATATTGCTCTTTCTTTTTATTTTTTCTAAGAAAATGAACTGTCTCTTACACAGAATGTCAAAACAATGTACTATCCATTGTAGAAATAATAAAGTATTAAAAATTGTTTATAAACTATACAACGTGTCCCAAAAGTATGGACACAGCACAATAACTTTCGAAAAATGCATTTTGAGGAAAAATGATTCAGACAAAAGATTTAGGATTTTTCCCTGCCTATTCAATAGCGACCCTAGATTTGACCTTGACCTTGACCTTCAAGGTTATTTCAAGGTCAAGTTAATTTTTTCAAATGGGATGCCCTACTTTTGACCCCGAAAATGAAAAGAGTGGAAAATTTTACGTTCAATATGTCCTTGACCATTTTCCATGATGGCGGATCCAAGATGGCGGATGCGAATCCAAAAAATTAACCTATTTACGTCAAATTTGGTATAGGGGGGTTTTGGGGTCGCTGACTACGAATCTGAAATCTGTTTTTGAGGAATTTTAGTCCAAGATGGCGGACGCGATTTCAAAAATCAACCGATTTTTGCCAAAATTGATAGTGCGGTTTTTGAAGGTGAAGGTCATGGTCAAATCAAGGGTCACCGTCAGATAGCCAGGGAACAATCCTACAATGTTAGTTATGGTAATTTTTTTGCAACCCGTTGTTTTCAAGACAGCGCGCCAAACCATGCGTGACCTTGATTTGACCTTTAAGGACATATCTGAACGTAAAATTCCGCTCTTTTTATTTCCGGGGTCAAAAGTAGGGCATCCCATTTGAAAAAATTAACTTGACCTTGAAATAACCTTGAAGGTCAAGGTCAAGGTCAAATCTAGGGTCACCATTGAATAGCCAGGGAAAAATCCTAAATCTTTTGTCTGAATCATTTTTCCTCAAAATGCATTTTTCGAAAGTTATTGTGCTGTTTCTATACTTTTGGAACACCCTGTATATATGTTATGTTCTTATAAACTATTGATCGATTGATTTGATTTTAAATTGCAAGGTGTTAAAATTATTTTTTTCTTATAGCACGATTTTTACGAAGTTGTTTAGGTGTTTAGGAACATCGACAAATGAATATTTTTTGTATGGGATTAAAAGATACATAAATTTAAGGTAAAGCGCTTGTTTCCAAAGCATGCTATGTTTAATGTAGAAAATAAATTAAAATGATTTCGTATTCATCACATGCAAGCAATATTATTTTAGCGTTTTTCTCGAAAACGGTTAGATTTATCGAAACAAATAAAGTATACCTTTTTTATGTCAAAAAGTTAGAAGAAAAATATTCAGTCGCATAAAGTGTATCACAAAAAAGTTGGAACCATTCAAATCAAAATAAAGGCTCGTATGTGGCTCCCTCTACAAAATGCGAAAAAAACGGTGGGCAAATTTATAATCCTCATCCCGAAAAACTCCCATATACGAAATTTCGTCAAAATATTATGAGTGTGGCAAAACGTATTGCAAAAAACTGCAAATATAATTTAACTTGTAACACCCTGTAACTCCGTTAATAATCAGTTTTGGAAAAAATGTTATAGAAAGAGGTAGCATTTATTTTCGGTCTAGAATTATCCCCTGAATTTTTTGCTCATCATTCCTGACACCCTGTATAGATTTCCACAATTCTCCCATTTCCATGCACAAAAATGAATCGGTTCGCAGAGAACAGCGACTGAAACGTCTGGTTAGGGGTAACCTGGCATTCGACGCCGTCATAACCCGCCGAAAACAGCCGCTGAGCTCGCTCACCCTTCTGGCTTTCGCGGAATTAGCGCACCCCCATCACCCCTAAGTAACGCCGGTCCACGGCCTCTCTCCCGGAAGCGGCAACTCGACTCGGGGTTCGTTGGTGTCATTCGAGCGATTACATGCCGTTTTAATTTAAGGTAATTCCCCCTAATTCGGATTTCGGTTATGATATGCCGTTCGGGCTTGAACACCCCCATCAAAGGGCGACTGATGGGCGAGATAAGGCCGGATTCTTTGAACTTCGCTCATATCTAGAAGGGAGCGGTGTTTATTTTATATAATTCCCGTTTTTATTTCCGGATTTATTCACCTGCGTCGATACCAAGATTTCCACACAGAGAAAACAGTATCACTTGTCAGCAATATACCAGTTAAGAGTCCGTCGGGCGCTTGAAATAAACCCATTTTAAGGGTTCGGCCCATAACACATATTTGGAAAACGAATAAACATAGCGGCCCAAATAAAAAAACAATCGAAAGACAGTGTTTTCCTACTGCTGTCTTGTAACAGTTTTTTCAAAATTGGTTTCTAATTGTTTAAATTTAAAGAGTAAACTATGCAAGAAATCGTCATATTTACAATTTATTTACGTAAAAATAAAGGCTTAAATCAAAAATTGCTTTCAAGAGGGAAGTGGGTCTATCTTTTAGCTTTGCAATGATACCAAAATTATATTGATTTGATAAAAATTACTCAAAATTTTATGCTAAATCCCGAACGTCTACAACTTCAGAAACGAATATATTTTAAATGCTGCAACCACGTGTGTTTTACTCAGTGGGATGGGCTTAGAGATTGGTAATTGCGCACAGGACCGGAGTTCAAAGAAATATCTAGTCAGTGATAATCTATAGTCTATACGTTCTCAATTGAGAGAGTATTGAATTAATCGATCTTGCGAGGTTCGATTTTTTTATTTTCATTGCATCCAATGAGATATTATATCAGAGATTGATATAAAAACTATCTTGAGTAAAAAGTTGTACGGCACAGCCAGGCATCGTCATTTCTAGCGGAAAACTAAAAAAATGTATTTTTTAATAAATGTTTTTACTGCACTATCAGCGGTAACAATGAAATTTTTAATAGTAATAGCATATTTAATTTATACAGTACAACATCCCAGCCCATGTTTATTAAAGGAAATGCCGACAATAATCCCGTTTTCGTTTTTTGCCGTTTTTCTTGAAAAAGTATACGTTTTTTGTTTCCAAATGCTTTATGATCGAGTGCTCGTTGATGAGTATTGACGATTTTTAATTATTTTTGGTCATATTGAACTTATTCTCGTATACGAGATTTCTCTTCGGATGCCTGTTATTAAAAATCACTGCCGCTTCTTGATGAGTTTTATAATCATCTCCCACAATCAAAACTATTTAAATTTTCTCCTAAGAAGTTAACAGAGCTGCCATTTCTTGTATTTTATAAATTGTAACTAGCGTTTTGACGTTTGCTATCAAAAATTCCATTAGTTTGTCAGTGCATCTTACAGGAGAAGGTAAGGTAGTCGGATTTTTGTTTTTGGACCTTGAATAAGAATTTTTCGGAGTAGTTCGACGCAACGTTCATAAATTACCAAGATAATCGATTTTGAAGTTTTACCTAACATCTAAATCCACTAGATGTGACACATTCTTCAACTGGGAGCGTGGCCTAATTGGTAGCATTCGAGGCTGACAACGATGAGATCGCTGGTTCGAGTCCGTCGCGTGGCATTTTTTTTTAAACGCACCATATGGTTTTTTATTATTTTTTTCATCTCGAAAATTATGAACAAACGAAATATTATAATAAACGCTTATGTATATGTAGAAATGTTCTTCAAATATTTTATTAAAATGCACAATTGGTTGATAAACAATATTTATTATGAATTAACAATAAAGCTTCTTTAAAAAAACAAACGAGCTCAGGTAGGTTTTTTATTTTAATTTTAGTATTTGACATTTTACGCAGTGTGGCATAAGCCAGATTGATAGTTATCATAGAAACATGGGAAGCAGAAACTTTTTATGCTCGAGCAGGTGTGTTTTTTTAAACACGGCGGACGACCCACACAACCTAGCTCAAATTGTTAATTAAACACTTGAAGAATATTTCTACATACAGTTCTCATAATATTTCGTTTGTTCATAATTTTCGAAATCAGAAAAAGAAAAAGAAAGGAAGCTAGATGCTTAAAAAATTTCTGCTCCCCATTTTTTTTATGATAACTACTATTCTGGCTCGTGCCACACTGCGTAAAATGTCAAATAGTAACATAAATATAAAATAAAAGAACATCCTACCTGACCTCGTTTGTTTTTTTTTTAATGAAATCTTAATGTTAGTTCATAATAAATACTGTTTATCAACCAATTGTGCATTTAATGAAATATTTGAAGAATATTCCTACATATACATAAGTATTTATTATATTTCGTTTGTTCATAATTTTCGAGATGAAAAAAATAATAAAAAACCATATGGTGCGTTTAAAAAAAAATGCCACGCGACGGACACGAACCAGCGATCTCGTTGTTGTCAGCCTCGAATGTTACCAATTAGGCCACGCTCCCAGCTGTAGAATGTGTCACATCTAGTGGATTTAGCTGTCAGGTAAAACTTGAAAATCGATTATCTCCGTAATTTATGAACGTTGCGACGAACTACTTCGAAAAATTCTTATTCAAGGTCCAAACTACACGTACCATAAGTATCAAAAATTATAAAAATCCGACTACCTTACCTGTTAGATTTAATGTCTATCTCTAGACGTAAATTATCAATGTAAATACGGAGAAGAGTTTGTAAAAATAACAAAATCTGTTTTTTTAAAGGTAAATGGATAATATTGGATATCTGAATAGTTTTCTATTTGGATCTACTTTTAATAACGATTGTCGGTATTTTAAAAAATAAAGGTACTTTACTCGTGAGCAAAATTTACATTTTTTGACAAACCTCGTATACGATTGCAAAAAATTGAAATCTGATTATTTCAATTTGGGTTTTAGGCCATGCAGAACTCTTCATCAAGAATAACTTTTTTTCATAAAACCAAGAAAGAGAAGGAGCGTTAAATTGGCGTCCACGGGATGTCGGTTATTCAATTTTGTATTGCGATGAAATTTGTTTGTACAATTGCGGTACAATAATTGTATTAATTCTAAATTGACACAATTATTTAAGTAAACATTGTAACGTTAGTGGCTCGTTTAAATCAATCTAAATACGTCCACTGTAAAATCATCGTAGTGGGAGAGCGATAGTCTCCGCCTCCAGCTGTAACGCCCGTGGTCCCGACCCCGCAGCGATACCCTAGCAGTGTACAGAGAACGGACTCTTAAAGCAATGTTACATTTTACTCAGCATTTCTCGAACATACTCGTTATGGTCACTGCAAATCAGTGGCGGAATAAAAGACAGAGGAGACTAGCCTCCTCAAAACATATTATTGAATTAATTTAATTCTATTTATACTCAATTTTTTTTGTCAGAAGATCTTGAAACTAAAGACTTAAAATTTCAAAACATTTTTTTTATCTGGATACGACCATTTTTCACTGAAATGCCTTTCAAAAATGACTAAAAAATGTATTAAATATTTTTATTCCCTCTATTGTTTCCAGTAGTATATGAAATATAAAAACACATTAAAATGCACCATCATCATGGTTTTTCTGTCAGCAGGACAATACTTCAAGTAGTGCCCATATCGTTTACATTTAAATCAGAGTGGATTATTTTCTGCATTTCTAAATGGTAGCATTATTACCTTGATCTCTTTCTTTTCACGTGTATTCGATTATATCTTTCCTTTTCCATTGTCTCGTAGTCATGAAAAGATGTAATAAATGATCTGTGCTACGTCACTTGGATTTATATAGAGGACGTTCAAATAACAAAACAAGTTACTATAAAAATTTTCCCTACAAGTCATAAATTCAGTTGTCAACAAATGGCCTAGCAGTGCAGTGCAGCATGCGGAATTTGATGCGATTCGGATAATTTTAAATTTTTATAGGCACCTTCTATTAATCATTCATATTACTATTGGGAAAGGGAGAAATAAGAGAGATATTTTGTTTACTAGTATTATTAGAACATGGCATTTTGGAGACCTTTTGAAACGAAACAAAACGAAATTTACCATCAATATAATAAAATTGTTTGAGTACATAAATAATTAAAATATTTTGTTGGCCAAATGAACATATAATAGAAATTTTCTACACATTACATACAAATTATTATAATTTTTTACCTTTACCAGAAAACTTTTTAGAGACGGCTATGGAAGTCATCAAATTTTATTGCTAGGCGTTTTTATACACGTTCAACTGACTTCGGAAAGACTATGCCTCCACACGGTTTCCGCATGATCCACCTCGTGGCGCATTTTTCGCGGCAAGCCGCCATCCATCCAATTTCATGGCTATCGAACAACCGATCCCCTGCGGGATCGTCGCTATTGTTTACCATTTAATATATTCGCGCGTGGAATTAATTGCGAGCCACTATCTGGTTTAAAATGCCCGACGTTGGCGAAATGCACCCGTAAATAATCGTATAACGATTTTACGCGGCCAGAAATGCCCTGGGACATCTCTGCTGGACAGTCCCAGCATCGCGTAGTTTATTTCAAAACGCCATGTATATAAAAAATTTACCCATTCATTTAACAGCTTACTGTATGGAATAATCATGGCGCGTCCGCCTGTGGTCAATTGGAGAGCAGGTGTTGAATTATTGATTATTATTTTGAATTTTGTTTTATTTGGATAAATATATTTGCACAATTTGAACAGCCATAAAAACGATTGTACTGTTATAACAAAATAATATAATTATGTTTGCCGTTTTATAAAATATTCATAATATAAAATAAATAAAAGCACTTAGGTATTAATGTGATAGATTTATATATACAGGGTGTCTGCGTTTTTTGTAGCAGGACTTGTACTAAATGTCCTTTAAAAAAAAGTTCATGTAAACATATATGTATAGATGCGTCGTTTTCGATTTACAGAGTGTTCAAGTTTAAAATGAGAATTGATTTTTTATTCGTAAAACGAAAACCCCTTTTTAGACTTTGTTGAAACTTGGCAGTTTTGTTTGTAATAATAATACTCATTTTTTCACATACGGCGTACCATATTTTTTTCTTTTTATCAAGCTGGTATCTTGTTGTGACGCCACTGGAGAAAATAGGATAAATTAAATTATGTGAGAAAATGAGTATATATGTGTCATGCCAAATTTGGCTTAAATATCCTTCTTCATTTAGAAGTTATTTAAAAAAATCGAATTTTTCAAGAAATCTTTAACGCCTTATATTTCGAAAATGAAGCGACTTTGGAAAAAATTTATACTTGATTTTTTTCTTATTTTTTTATGAGGAATATCTCCTTAAAGTTTGTCGACTTAATCCTGAAACATGTATATATAGTTTTTATAGTTAGCGTTATTTTTGTTGGTAAAGTTTGTTATCCTGATCATAAAAATTTATAGAACCTTTTCTCTATATCTCAAAAGTACAACTTTTATATTCACATCTTGTCAAAAAAAAAAGGGCGCGGCGGTAGCCGAAGCGGCCAAGGCTTGCCTACTGAGGCGAACCAGGGCACGCGGCAGGCAAATTCGAAGGAATTTTCCTGTCGTACCCATGGATGTTTGTGATTGTTAAGGTGGAGGGTAGTGTAAGTTACCAGGCAAAAAGGGCCAAGCATGGCCTAATTGCTGGTAAGCTTCATGACCTTTACCTTTGTCAAAAAAAAAAAGTTACAAATGTCAGAGTGAAAAAAAGAGATAAAAAAGTACTCTTACAAATTGATTTAAAACTAGCTGCTTACGCGCTACTGTTTTGTCGACGAGGTAACAAGTAGAATTTATCACAATTATTATTTTATTTTAACGCTTTTATTATTATTAATTATTATTGTTAATTGTAATCAGTAGCTGTTAGTTAGTATTTAGAAGATTAAATTAATAATTATTATTTACCATAATTGCCATGAATATTATAATAATAAAGTTATTAGTACGTCTATGGTTAATATCAGTACACACCATACATCTGCGCTGGCTTTAAATATTGGGTTATTTCATAAATATATAATTACCTATCTGAAATTTCATTCAATTTCAACGCAATGAAAATATCCAATATAATATATGCAAACAATTTTACAAAATGTGGTAGGAATAAGTTTTTGCTTCAGGACTATGGTCTAGATTAAAAATAAAAGGAAAGAGGGAATTTGTAATGAAATTATTTACATAAATCAAAAACCCATTTAATAGGAAATGAAAAATATAAAATTGCCCGATAAATAACCTAAAATTGTAAATAAATAACATTTTTAAACTGTTTTAGCGTATATCATATTATCAATCATTTCGAATAACATTTAATTGGTACTACATTTCACTAGAGACTTCCAAATAAATTCATCCTATGAAAAATGGTAAAACTACCCAACATGCGAAATTCGTTTGATATATTCCCAGTTCATTTTATTAATTCCACGAAAATAATAACATACGAGTATACTGAGTACGCCATTTTAATTAATAATAACAAATCAATACAGTTTTAATATCGATTAAAGCAGAAAAATAACTGTAACTGGTTTATTATTGTGCTCTTTGTTGACCTCGAAAGGTTCTTGATAATCTGGAGAAAGCTCAACCCAGAGCGTATTTATGTAAAGATAAAATGTATTTTGTAAACATACCAACTGATTATACATTTTTAATCATGAAGGTAATTTTAATGCAATGAGGTCTTTGAGATTGTAATAATTTTAGACATTGTCTGTGCATGAAAAAGAGAGGAGTTTCATAAAATGAACAATGGTTAGCCCATCCAGGCATTTTTATGTTAACCTTAATTTAAATAGTTAGCGGTAATAGTATTTACTTTGTCTGAAATAAAGCTACCTTGTGTCACTGTTTTATACCTAACAACTGATACTGATAGACAGAGTGTTTCTTAAGTAGAGGTAAAAAATCCAGGTGCGTTTTCTGTGGCCAAAATTGAGGGTTTTTTGTTATATAATTGTGGGGTCTTATGACAGCGATTGTCTAGCTACAGCGTGTATAAAATTTTAAAAAAGAAATCAATTCAATGCAAAAGTTCTTCAGGAATATACCTAGCTTAGAAAATAAAACTGAATACAATAAATATAGAAATAAATTAAATGATTTAATTAAAATCACTAAATCAAATTACTATAAATCTAAAATCATAAATAATCAAAAAAAATCTGCAGAACTGTGGAAATGTGTGAAAGAAATAACAAATGAAAAACCGAAAAAGGCTGAGATCAAACAAATATTAACTTCTGAAGGTTATGAAACAACAAATATAAATAGAATTTCAAATGAGTTTATTGACTATTTCACAACTATTGGGAAAAGTCTCGCAAATGAAATAAAAAACAAAAATGTAAATAATAAAACCTATAAAATTACTCAGCAAGTAAATTCTATGTTTCTTGATGATACATGTGAAATGGAAGTCGTGGAAACCATATTATCCTTAAAAAACAAAAAAGCACCGGGGATAGACAATATTAAAGCAGAAACGCTGAAACTTGTCGCATGTGAAATTTCACTTCCATTATCTTATATTATTAATATGTCTTTTGCAAAAGGCATATTTCCAAACTCATTAAAAACAGCAGTCATTAAACCCCTATATAAAAGTGGCGATAAATTACAAGTGTCAAATTACAGACCTATCTCCTTGATTTCGAATATTGCGAAAATTTTTGAAAAAATAATAAAGAAAAGAATAAACAGTTATTTAAATAAATACAGTATTCTATCAAATCAACAATACGGTTTTAGAGAGGGTATCTCGACACAGGATGCAATAGTAGCATTAACGTCACATCTTTATAAAGCGCTAGACAGAACACAACCTATTATTTGTGTATTTGTTGATTTAGCTAAAGCGTTCGATACGGTGTGTCATACTCAACTCCTCCAAGTATGTGACAACATCGGTATTAGAGGTACACCGTACAAATTAATAAGCTAATAGAAACCAGTGCGTAAAAATTAATGATACATACAGTGATTATAGAACAGTAGAGTATGGAGTGCCTCAGGGAACTGTTTTAGGGCCCATATTTTTTGATATGTACCTAAATGATTTATTTAAAATACATACTGAGGGAAATATAATTAGCTTTGCAGATGACACAGCTATAATCTACGAAGGAGAAACCTGGCAAAGCTTAAAGCATAAAGTGGAGAATGATTTCAAGAATTTAATTGAGTGGTTTAATTACAAACTTCTTACAATAAATTTTAAAAAAACATATTGTGTTCCATTTACATCATATGCGTGTAATTTGCCAAACTTTGATTACTTATCTTTAACTGTGAATCAAGAGCAGATAATAATAAAATCTGTTAACACTATAAAGTACCTCGGGGTTCAAATTGATTCACACCTAAAATGGGATTCCCATGTA